>NW_019416476.1:216348-341248 GCF_000390285.2 Anoplophora glabripennis | reverse complement strand
AAAAGTGCTTGGAACAAGGAGGGGGACACTTTCAGCAGCTGCTTTAATTTATTGTTATAACAAGGAGGGGGACACTTTCCGCAGCTCCTTTAATTGTTTGTTATTGTTATCACGATTATTCTTTAAAATAAAGTTATATAGTCATTAACGTTATTGAAACTGACAGCTGCTATACAGCTCGTTGAGAAATGAGGTTAAGTTGGTCGCTATAAGCTACTCCCTACGTCCAATGTGTCAGCTAACTTCGACCACGTTTTTATTTGAACGCTCGTTATATTTTCGCGATTTTGTATTTCCAAAAGCTAAAATCCCTCGTGATCTTTATCTGTTTTACTTAAGATTAAGAGTTTATTAGAAAAAGAAATAAAACTCGAAACAAATTTACTGATAAAATCAGTCTCTTATGACATTATATACAATAAATTTTTGTATAAAAAAAAATATTGCCTTATAAAATTATTGTCTTGATAATTTTGTACCAAAATAAATACAAACAGAATAAATGAAAATAAAAGTGGTACAAACAGGTATAGTCTTTCCGATTTCAAATGAAGAACCAAGAGGTTGATAGTATGTACCAGGTTCGGTCGCCGACGCAGCAACTCGGCATTAAAATATTTGAAAAACTTGTTCCCATATTTATTTAGCCATACCCATATACAGATCTGGTCGAACTAAACGTGGAGGTGGTATAAATGTATACGCCCAGTTGAAGAATGCGAGCGCGGGCAAACGAAATACAAACACAGCTGCATTGGGCCACTGGGCAATAAATCTCAGCTGTTGACAAGTGGTTGACGAATTGCCCAGCAGGGCAGTGTAGCAATGCGGAATTTGGTGTGATTCAGGTAATTTTAATTTATTATAGGCACCTTCTATTAATCATTGATATTACAATTGCGAAAGGGAGAAAACGGAACAAAACGAAATTTACCACCAATATAATACAATTCGTACCTCTTATCACGTAGGGGCGTATAATCCAAGAAATTGATATACACATACGCCTCTACGTGATAATAGGGACGTTTGAGGACATAAATAATTAAAATATGTTGGCCAAATTAACATGTAATACTTAGTTTTATACACATTATATACAAATTATTATAATTTTTTACCTTTAGCAGAAAACTTTTTAGGAACGCCTTTGAGTCATTAAATTTTATTGCTAAGCGTTTTTTACATGTTCGACTGACTTCGGAAAGACTATACTAAACGGATACAATTAATTGCATTAAAGAAAAATTCGATTATCTAAAGTTCCATGTTAATTTCACACATAGCTCCGGTATCTCTGTAAACTAAGGGCAAGTATGCAGTCACAGGGCCGTCTTTACAAAGTATGTGGCCCTATTCCCAAGTACCGATGGGGCCCCAGTAAATGTAGAAAAAACGAATCAAACCTTTCGAATATTAGAAGCTGAAGTCTTATATGCGTAACCCTATCGTTGTAAATCGCTTTTAATAGAAGCTTAGGTCATAATAACTTAATAAGCATATAAGCAACTATTTCAAATGGCACCAGGCAAACTTATTTAAAAATAACACTACACTATTATGGGGGGTTTTAAAGCTTAGACGATTTGATATTCAACATTGTTTCTGAAGTAAGAAGTTCGAGGACTTAAGATCTTTTGTTGAAAGATTTCATCCGCAATATAGATATTGGAGTAAATAATTTTTTTCGTGATTGATTCTCATATCGGGGCCCCCACCATGCTCGCGGCCCTATGTCCGGGCCTATTAAGCCTTTGCGTAAAGACGACCCTGTACAGTCACAGAAATCACATTAAAAAACACTATTATAATTACTAATTTAGGATTTCTAATTTATAGTAGTTTACTGCTTTTGAAGGTTTGACATAGTTTCATAAAATTTAGTATAATTTTGGAAAAAACTGTATACTCGTATATTGAAACTAAAAGGATCTCATACTTTAGACTGTTACAATATAAACAGCAAAATAATAAAATCCATAATTGCATATATAACACAGCCTGAGGATGGGTCTTGGCCTGATGCATTGTCTTGGCCTGATGCATTCAAAGTAACTAAAATTATTCCTATGTTTAAAAAAGGTGACACTGATATCACAGATAATTATAGACCGATTGCTATTGTTCCTTACTTGTCGAAAGTGCTAGAGATTATTATAAAAGATAAGTTATCATCATATCTAGAATCTAAGCAGTTGCTTTCTGGCGAGCAGTACGGTTTTCGCAAGAATAAGTCAACAATTAGCGCAATATCTGACGTAATTGGTGCAGTTGTTGACTGCTTTAATCAAGGCCTTACGACCGAGGCAATCATGTATGACTTATCTAAAGCTTTTGACTCAGTGTCTACTGCCATACTTGTTCAAACAGGAGGCAGTTTGTTTCTTTCGTTTCTACCGCAGGTGTCTGTTCTGGGCCTCTACTTTTTCTTGTTTATTTTAATGACCTTTCCGATGCTCTTGATGGTCATTGTGTATTATTTGCAGATCATACTACGATTTTATCAAATAGTGAGACATATTTTAATGTTTCCCTATTTGACAAAGCTAAAGATTGGTTTTCAGCGAACAAACTAGTGTTAAATGAGTCTAAAACTCAACACATGAACTTCATATCCGATAGACGAACTATTAGCTTTACGCCAGTGAAACTGCTAGGTTTATTGCTGGACGATCACCTAAATTGGAAAGCACATATTGATACTTTGTGCTCAAAATTATCTTCTCAAATATTCGTATTACGACAACTTAAAAATTGCTTGCCTTATAATATTCTAAGATCTGTTTATTTCTCTCTAATAAATAGCCACTTGACTTACGGGATTTTATTTTGGGAGAATTCAACATCGTTTAAGAGAGTCTTCTGCTTGCAAAAATCGGCTATAGGCATTATCACCAAGTACTCATTGTCAGCCATTATTTAAAAAACTAAAAATTCTTGCATTAGCCTGTTTGTATATGTTATGGACCAGGTGATTAATGCGGGCATTATTAATAATGTGCGAGCATTATGAATAATGTCTAGCNTGGGTATAGTCTTTCCAAAGTCAGTTGAACATGTATAAAAACGCCTAGCAATAAAATTTAATGAGTTTCATAGGCGTCCCTAAAAAAGTTTTCTGCTAAATAATAGTTTGTATATCTATAATGTGTAGAAATTATATGTTCATTTGACCAACGACATATTTTAATTTTTTATGTCCTCAAACAATTTTATTACGTTGATGGTAAATTTCGTTTTGTTTCGTTTCAAAAGGTCCCGAAAATGCCATGATGTAATATTAGTAAACAAAATATCCCTCTTATTTCTCCCTTTCGCAATCGTAATATAAATGAGTAATAGAAGGTGCCTATAATAAATTAAAATTACCTGAATCATACCAAATTCCGCATTGCTGCACTGCACTGTTAGGTCAATTGTCGACAACTGAATTTATGGCCAGGTCGCCCAGTGCGGCTGTGTTTGTGCCGCGTTTGCCCGCGCGCTCATTCTTCAACTGGGCGAGCAGACCTGTATATGGGTATGGCTAAATAAATATGAGAACCAGTTTTTCAAATATTTCAATGTCGATCCTGAGTTGCTGCGTCAGCGACCGAACCTGATACATACTACCAACCTTTTGGTTATTCAATTGAGATCGGAAAGACTATACTACTAAAGATGAAATTGTATGACCTGTACCAAAATATGATTTAACTAGTACCTAAGGAGATCGTACGAAAAGCCAAGTGTAGTTTTACCAAATATTTGTTGACAAAACTAAAATGTTCGTCGTATTATACAGAGGATCTTCCATTGTATTTTAAGTGTGAGTAGGTATATCTAAATTATTACTTATTTAAGGAAAAAAGTTAAATCAACGGTAAACAGGACAGGCTCTCAACTTCTTGCTAAAAAAATCTGTTGAAAAGTATAGATATAGCTTTAATTTGAGAAGCGCTGTATTAGTTGTTATTAATTACATTGGTACTAACCATGCTAACTAATTAAAATTTGGAATTTTACAAGAAAAACAGTTTTTATGAACATAAGGACACAAAAGCTTCCTTAACAAGATAAATACCAAGAACATTAAACATCACATGTTAAGTTTGAAATTTTCTAGATCCCATCTTAGAACTTTTCATACGTGATGCTTATACTTATGTAGGCGACTATATTTATAAATACCTAATTAACAACAATGTTGAAAATATGAATGAAAAGAAAAGACACGAGTTACAATTTTACCAATTGTGTGACAGTGTAGTGTGTCTTACACAAAAATATTTAAAAAAGTATATTTTACAATTAGTAGAGATGTAGGTAATAAATAATTTTATCGAAATTACATTAAGTAAATCAAGAAAACTCTGAATGGTAGATATAGGAAAATAAGAATGGTGCATGCATGCAAAGTGCAAAATACAGCTAATGCATTGTGGGTACAAAGTACAAAAGCGACGAGATTTATTTGTTGGAGTTACAGACGTGCCCATTGTGACTGCTTTGTGAAATTTGAAACGCGTGTGTGGTCTAACAGAAAATAAATAAAGACGATAAAATAAAATAACAAGCTCGGGGTAAGTAAACAAATGCATTGCTTAACCCAGGCAAATACTACAGATTAGGCTCATATCATTTGTGTCTAAATGTGTTTCTCTTACCAAATAAATAACAGTCCGATGGAGGACGATACTATGCTCCTTGGAATTTTAATCTGAAAAGAAAGAAGGAGTATAGTAAATCATTCTAATCTTATTCATATCTAGCAGGTAGGTATTGGTTAATTTACTATCTTGAACGTAAACCTACAAATAATAATCATTCAAAATTTGCACTGAATATAATGGGGATGTCCCGCTAGTCTGAAATTGAATTTGTATGAACAAACAATGATATCAAATATAATCAAAATCAAAACATTGAATATACTATTTGCATAGGTATATAACCGGCAATCAAAATATTGCTCAGTAATTGATTTGAATTTGGAAACAGTAAATATATTTTCGCGATTTTGTATTTCCAAAAGGTAAAATACCTCGTGATCTTTATATCAGTTTTACTTACGAGTTTATTAGAAACAGAAATAAAACTCGAAACAAATTTACTGATAAAATCAGTATCTTATGACATTATATACAATAAATTTTTGTATAAAAAAATTATTGTCTTGATATAAATATTATAAATAGTAAATGTTGAGAGCATAATTTTGTGCCGAAATAAACACAAAAAGAATAAATGAAAATAAAAGTGGTACAAACAGGTATAGTCTTTCCGATATCAATTGAAGAACCAAGAGGTTGACAGTATGTACCAGGTTCGGTCGCTCACGCAGCAACTCGGCATTGAAATATTTGAAAAACTTGTTCCCATATTTATTTAGCCATACCCATATACAGGTTTGGTCGAACTAAACGTGGAAGTGGTAGAAATGTATACGTCCAGTTGAAGAATGCGAGCGCGTGCAAACGAAATATCGAAATACAAACACAGCTGCATTGGGCCACTGGGCAATAAATCTCAGCTGTTGACAAGTGGTTGACGAATTGCCCAGCAGTGTAGTGTAGCAATGCGGAATCATAATAACTTAATAAGCACATAAGCAACTATTTCAAATGGCACCAGACAAATTTTATCTAAAAATTACTTGTCGAAAGTGCTAGAACTTGCTGCAGACGCGCGGCGCGCACTCGGAGCGGAGCGCAGATGTATACACACCTTAAGATCTGTTTATTTCTCTCTAATAAATAGCCACTTGACTTACGGGATTTTATTTTGGGGGAATTTAACATCGTTTATACGCATTTTTAAATTTTTTATATTTTATTTATATTTGTGACACAACATGTACCTTTTGTATATAAAATTGTCAATAAACAATACAATACAAATTGTTTTTTCGTTGGAGAACAATCCAGGGCAAATATCTCTGGGAATGGTGATTTTCTACTTAAAAAGATTATTGAAATATGTCAGTTTATCTTAACGTTAACTTTGTCACCTTTAAAATATAAAATAAGAAACAAATATGATTTTTGCCTAAAATAAAATTTTGTAGAGAAGATAGCTAGATATAAAATTATATCGGTTTCTTTTTTCTTACTCTTTCGGCATTCTCGTTTACCTTGAAAATAAATTCTAAACGATTCCACTATTAAATGTTTAAAATCTTTTTCGTGAAAACAACGCTCTTAATTGATTTTCTGATTATTGATTGACGAATGTTCCAAAAATTCCTCTTAATCTTGAATATGACAGTGTTGGCTACAAACCCGTCTTGTGGGCTCTTGCAGCTCGGGATTGATTGTGTGTTGAATTAAAGATATTGTATTATGTTTAGTGGACTGTATTTTTACTATTTTGATTACAATAATGATTATTATCAATTTGTTATGACATATATCAACATTATTTTTTTTTACAACTTTCCTTAACTACCAAATAACCTACTTTGATGCCAAACGTAAAATGCATAATGAACGCTTGGTGCAACAGACAGTTTTCTACCAATGAGTGATGTTTATATTGTTTATTTAATCAATTAGGTATTTATAAATTCTTTAAATCTAAGCAGCATTTTAACCTACTTCGTATTTTCCTCACGCGAAAATCAGTATTTCATCCTCATTTCGAGCATAATTTGTGAAGTAAGAAAGTGGTTATTATGGTTGGTAATCGTCATAATTTAAATTACGTTACACGTTAATTACAGCGCAACCGTTACGAAAAAGTTATTAAGGTTTTATCTTGACGCTGTAATCTGCACGTCTATCCGTAATTTGCCTGTCAGTTTTTAATAGAAATCATGAAATACGACACATCGATATTGTGAAATAACAACCATTAGGAAGAGACCCATTATCGTGAGAGTTCCCGTAAAATTGCGCGCTAAGAAAACCGTACTCTGTATAGTATACGAAATGTCGTGTGGAGCCTTCGGTAACGACTCTTGATTATAACTATTAATGCAATATTATAACGTTGGCAGAGCGAAATTGCTGCGTTCCTATCAGACCCGTATTATATACAGTGATTATAACGTTGGCTAACCTGTGATTAAAGTGCCCCACCCTCTGTACACCCTCTCTCAGGCTCAGGTGCCGTACCCTGGGGGCCTGATTCCATGCAACATAATCTCACCCGGTACACAATGCTTTTTCGGTAATGTTTTATAAATTACATCCAGATGAAGACGACCCTCGGGGGCCTAAAGGCCGCACCATTTGTGTTTTTCGCTGTAAATATTAATTTGCCAAAGTAGCTAAATAAAACCCACTACAGAAGCAAATTGTTTTATGTTGATAAACATAAAATTTCGAATACTTAACTAAATTAGCCAAAATAATACAGATTTTCAGTAGGAAAAGGAATTGCAGACTCGGACTTTGAGGCACAAGCGGACGCTATTTTAATTACACTGATTAAGATTTGTTGTATAAAGACCGTGTATATAACAGTCGTATTAACAAAATTATTCGTTTTTTAACGTGTAAAACGCATCTTATAACAGTTAAGTTATCGTCACATCTCGGTGCATAATCGGTTATGATCGTAAAATTTCCGACAGTCTGCTGTGCATCGACTATTACGCTTATTCTAATTGAATGAGCATAGGCACATGTTTTATGGTATACATGATCATATCGTGTTGTCTGTTGTGTGAAGTGGATAGTTATCTAAGTATCTAGCTCTCTTATGGTTTATAATTGTTTTGTTCTCTCATATATTTTAATTCTTGTCTAAATTCTTGGGCCTCCTATTAGAAACCGCTGATGTTAAGTTTTATATAAGATGAAGGAAGTTAATGGTGACAAAAAAGAGTAGCTAAGGGTAAAGTCAATTAACCAGAGGAAATAGAATTAGAAAAGAATGGCAACTTTTCAGGGAATTAACTAATCTTGTTGGCTAATATTGTTCGAGAACACTGGCTAATAATTTTTTGATGTACTATCCCTGAAAATATCAGGTGATAATTTTGAACCACTCTGTTTTCGAAACATTGGTAAGTTTTGCGGAGAGAGAGAGTCATAATAATTTGTCCTAAAGTCACAATTTTTAGACTATTATATTCATGATGTCTATTTAAAAATAATTTAAACAATTTTAAGTAAATAGGTTCTCGCGTCAAAGGAAT
This sequence comes from Anoplophora glabripennis, assembly GCF_000390285.2. Classification (NCBI taxonomy): domain Eukaryota; kingdom Metazoa; phylum Arthropoda; class Insecta; order Coleoptera; family Cerambycidae; genus Anoplophora; species Anoplophora glabripennis. Next base: position 333,126 of record NW_019416476.1, on the reverse strand, counting down.
CAGTCAAGGCGTCGATTTTATAAACTTTTTACTTAAAAAATCATTTTTTTGAATTTGAACGTTTTGAATTAACATTCAATCAAAGGGTTTTTTAAAAGTGTTATAAATTTTCCTCTTTTTCAAAGGAAAATTTTCAATTTCAGTACTTATAGGGATTTCAATTAATTGTTACAGTAGTTGCGATAACAGAACTTTATTGGCTTATTATTTTCTTGAAATTCTATATCAACAAATATCGTACGGACTGCAGACGAATTTAATATACCTAATTTGTTTTTATGGGAACTAATTGTGTATAGTCTATGTTTCTGTTTATTAGTCCGTATACCCTTAAATAAATGGATCTCTGCTTTAAATTTACCTGAGGTATAAGCTTCTTTTATAGGTTAATTCTTAGTTCTCTTACATGTTTCGTGCCGTTTAACAAGAAATAGTCCCAGTAAGTGTTCTGTTAGATATTAAGTAAAAAACTAACAAAAACTAATTCTGCAAATTTATTATAAATATGTGGTGACACTATAAATTATTTAGACTGAATGGAAAATTGTGATTTCCTTACTTAAATATAAAAAGAAATATTTAATAAAAATTCAAAAAATTACGTTCGTCAAGAGCTCTTTTAACTGTGCCAAATTTCAAGATTTATTACAACCTTTGCAAAATTTTTTAATGAAAATGCCATAAATAAAAAGATATAATTTATTGCCTATACGTCGCACACGTTTTAGAATTACCGTTTCGTATTTAAAATCGGCCGTTATCTCGCTGATCCTCCCTTGCAATCAAGTGAAAACACCCCCGTTTTTCTACGCACATCCACCCGCTTAAAGCGTCACTTTTTATAAATTACGGCTCTAAATATATCCCGCAAAAAGACATATTTTCGAAATCCATCCCCGAGTTTTTGTGACATTTAAATGCTAAATTATTACGCCTATATTACGTCTCCTTTTGTCCTTTTTTTTTGTGCATGACGTGAGAGAAATAGAGTGGATATTACTGTTTTATGTAGACGTGATGGATTTTATGATAAACCCACTTTACGTCGCGTCGTCGCTCTGCCATTATGGGGTTGCATTCATGGAAATGCTATATTACTCTTCACATCTGGATGAATCCGAAAAATAGAGGCCGCAATCGATTTGACTGCATACCGATAACCGGCCCGTCTTGCCTCGGAGTCACCAGGCCATGAACGCTACTTCCTTCTTTCTACGTTCTTCCGAGGCTTCACCCTACTAACGATTCGAAACAATAATTGAATCGTTTTGTAACTCTCAGCCCCTGGAGGATTATCTTTCTATAGTACCCAAAAACAATATTAAATTTTGAATTGATTTGAAAAAATACATGCTAAGAAAAAATGTATTGGAAATTTAGTACATTGTTCATTTAGGTTAAGACGTGAGCTATTATTTACCGAGCATTTTTATATCCACAGCGCCGAAGTTGTGTGGGACTTCAGTTGTCAAACTAACAAAATGAAACTAATGCAATACAGGGTGTCCCGTAAAGTATGTTACAAACTTAGGGTGGTGATAGTACATAAAAAAATATGACTAAAAACTCTAATAAACATAACCTCTTAAACGCACCGTTTTGAAGTTGTAGGCCTTAAAAGGTGCAACTATAAAAGTAGTTTTTATGACGTAACTCTTTGTTGGAAAAAGAAAACTTAATGAAATTTTCAGGGGCTAATCAGCTTTAGGAAATCAATAAATAATGCGGATATGAATAAAATCGAGAAAGCAGAAGGGTGTTTTTATCACCCTGTATCCTATTTTTTGCTAAAAAAAAATTTTCTGCAAAGGTACAGCAAGTATCATAAGATTTTTAGAAAGACCATTAAATTTAGAAATTTTTTTGTCTCTTGTGTTTTTTATGTAAAATGTTTAGTTTTCTAGTAAATTTACAAAATGCAGAGAGATGAGTGCTTCCGAATTATTTACATACATTTCTTAAGCCTAGTGAATTTTTAAGAATACAATCAATTTCCAAAATAATTTTTTTAATTAAGTAACCAAAACAGAACTAAAACAAAATATGTTATTATAATAAATGTTGAAATTGACCTCCTTCTGCATCGATACATGCTGTCAGTCTCTTTATAAAGTTAAATCTGACTCTTTGGAATATGAATAGACTATTTCTTATTAAATTAAAGGTTTCTACAATTCGCAGTCTAAGTTGATCTTCTGTATCAACAGGGGTTGCATAAACTTGAGATTTCGCNATCTTCCCCCCATTTCAATAACATATTAGTTTCCACAGTCATAAAAATGGGGGGAAGATTGTTTACAGGGTGGTTAATTGTATAATTTTTACGTAAATCACGTTTTCGCTTATAACTTTTTTCCGTTCATTTCCACAAGAAAACAGTAAAGTACTTTTTTTTCGTCCTCAAAAGTCCTACAAATCTAGCCCTCGCGCGTCAAAAAATATTGATTAGATCAAAAGTTATAAACAGAAGAATTTTATTTATGACTTTTGAATTAAACATTTATAAACTGCGTTATTATTACCAGAACGTTTTGGCATCGCATCCTCTCATTTCTTATCACTGTCTAATAACTTACACGAAATCTGGAATCGGTAAGATGAATAGTTTACAAGTTATGGCCTTATAAACAAATCAACTAATTATTAATATGGACGATCCCGAGGATCTTCCACTGATTTTTTTCATGGTAGATTTCATAATAATCCATTGAAATCTATCATATTTTTTTTAATTTCAAATTTACAACCTGGAATTTTTTTTAGTTTTTAGCCTTAGTTGCAAAATGAAATATACGGCGCACGAGCGTGATATAGTTATATATTATTAGTCTTTAACTCCGTTGTTTTTCAACCTCTGTTGCATATAATGCTAAAATCATACTGTACATTATTTTCTCTCAATTAAAACTGCTTTCATATAGTAGTTTTTTATAGTTTTATAACATCAAAAAACTGTATTAGGTCAAACACTATATAACCATCAATAACATCATCATATAATTGTAATATTTAAAGCAATTCCTAAAAATGTTGTTCTAATGTAAAGGACCATTTGATTTAATTATAAACATTACTGTGAATTATCTATTTTATTGCACTAAATGCTCAATTATCCATAAAATTACGAATAAAATCACTTGGTACTCTTCGGCGCATCTTGTGGGTGCATCAATATTTGGATAGGATTTCATTCATCCGTACAAAGTCCCATAGGCGCCAACTTCTCGGGTGCTCCGGGGCTCAAGCATCCGACCAAAGTATTTGTCGGGTGCGGAGCACCCGCAAGAATTATTATAAGTTTTGTTAGAATAGTATATTTCTGTGCTACCTGCACAGTTTTCTTTAGCGCCCCAGAATGTTAATACCTAGCAAATATACATATTTTGTATAATTACTCTTCCTGCCACATCGGTCACCATAATTTTTGTTCTTCTCAGTTTTGAAATTCCACTGTGAGACGTTGCATGCTTAAAAAATTAGGTGTTATTTTGCCGCAGACATGTACTCTTTCAGTTTGATCATGTTGCTGTAAGTACTTTGTCTAGTTCTAGTGTCACAAAGAAAGCAATTCCAAATTTTAGTTTGAATTGGTTACGGAGAAAGAAATCAATAAAGCTTTATTTAATAACGTACATCCAGACAAGTACCCATCGAAGACGATGTTATTTAGATTACTATATATTTAATACTCTTAACAAAATAGGGTTGTAATTTAAAAAAAAATCAAATTGAATTTGAATGTAATTAAGGCAAAACGTCTACTCGTATTTTACTTGTCAACTTTTGCTATCTTGCCAATAAATACATAAACAAAAAATATGAAAATGTTACACATATATTTCACTATTTATAGTGATTTTCTGAAACTGTTAATTCGCTGAGTAGATCATTGATTTTGTCGTTCGTAAAGTGAATCAGTTCGAAAAAAAACGTAAAAAAGTTATTAATGTATTTGTAAAATTTTATGTCTTCAGATTCCTTTGCTTGTTCTATGTACATATTCAAAAATTTGACTTTTAATGGCTACATTTTATTTAAAATTGTATTTTTTTTTAAAAAATTGTTTAAATATTTTAGTAAAACGAATAGTTTTTAGTTATTTTAAATGTATGCATGTGTATAGTAGGTAGTAGATAAATTTAACGATATAATAACAATACGGAAGATATTTTTTTTTTTAATTTTGAAAAAACTCATTTTAATGGCAATTCCTCCTAGTATCTCCGCCACTGGTTGACATATTATTATTTGTATATCAAAACGAAACCGATGATAGAACAATTTATTTTCAGCAAAATTTTTTACATAAATGTGGGTCGTAGCTCACTTCGTTTTTGAAAAAGTTGAAATTAGAAAAAAAATAATTTTCTAAAATTTGTACGGTTCGGTACCACTAGCATTTTCAGAATTTTAACACCACTGAACACTTTATTTTGATCGGTGTTTTTCATCGCCAATGGCATTTCTAAAAAAAAAAGATCTCTTCCATGTTATTTGAAGACGAGCCGTTTTACAGCTGACTTTTTTTATTATAAAATGAGCTCACTACACTGAGTAAATCGAAAGATCAAGCGTCGAAATTATAATTTTCTAAAGACATAGATCCAAAAAAGTATGAAAGTTATTACACTAATAATTATTTAAACTTCCGCCATTACGTTGTATTAAAAATTATGTATCTAAGAAAAATATCTCATAAACTGTTTTTCTAAAAGTAATAGTTTTATAGTTATTTTTTACTTTCTTAGCTGTTTTATGAGTACCTAGACATCGGAAACTTTGTGGCGACAATCAAGTAAATAAACAGTAGTAATCTATATTATGCTAGCAAGCGGCAAAACACGTAGTGGCAGACATAGGCTAAATCTGTGACCAAGCCGTGTGCCGCTCTTTGCTCACAATACACGATATTACTGACTGCTATAAAAACATATGCCATATGCTCGACCAAACAAAGCGTCAAAACTCACTCACACACGCACAAACGACCATGAAATGCAAGGCCAACGGCCCTCGGCAAAAAACCTGGATTGTTCACCGGCACGTATCGAATAAATTGATCGATGCGAAGTTTCAGATCTGAGGAAGACATGTACATTTTATTGTACAATGACGCAGATAGTGGAATTACTGAAAGTGAAGTAGTTGATGCTTTGCCATTAGTAAATATGGCATCAATTGCAGCCACCATAACATTTCCAATCTCTAGTTATGAGCTAGTTAATTTACAAATTCTTCAGAATTTCAGAAAGAACTGGTAAATCGCAGTAGGTACTATGGTGTAAAATTTTTACTAGCCTTTCGATTTATCCCCTCCCTTATTTCCTCGACCCTTTTTTTATGATGCTGAATGCATTTGCACTTTTCTCCCCGAAATATTAAAAGCGGTCGGTGTGGCGTCTAAGGAGAGCAATAAAGCCATTGGTGTAGGTGGTGCAGACACAATAAATGTAAAATTTAAATTCTGGATGTGTGCAGGCGCAATAAAAAAGTGAAATATGCGTATGGAGACCAGGATAACGGACACGTTTTAGCACTCGACTGCTCCTGTCGAATTGAACAGGCTGTAAAATACAAATGCGAGGCCGTTTAGAAGCCAACATGAATTCCGCGTGTTTGCCCAGGACATGACCTGCCAATTCTGCCGTTTGTCTTGTAAATGATCCGTGGAGGTCGGAAGGGCCTCCGAAACGGCCTATTACTTTGTATAATATATTTGTCCCCTTTTCATCCGAGTTCTGCGTCTCATTTGTCTCAAGTTCGACTTATGTTGTCTCTTTGGTTGGTTGGGAAACATGTCGACGGAAAGTTAAAATTTAAGCGCAATATACACGAAAGAAGTGGGCTTATTAAACGGTTTCTCTAGAATAGCGCTTATTAAAACTTATAACAAATATACAACTTTTATAAAAAAAAACACTCGTCTTCATACTCATACTCAATGAATTTGACTGAAATGTACTTTATACACGTATAGCAGTATTAATAGAATAATTCGTTTTTATAATGATTATTTCCGTTTTCAACATGTAAAACGCGACTTATAATGGTTAAATGATTGTCACCAAATGATTGATGTTCGGTTATAATCGTAAAATTTGCAACATACGATCGTAGTGCATCGACTATGATTCTTCTAGTTGGATGAGAATAGACATTATAGACACGTTATGTGGAATAAATTGATCATAGTTCGTTGTGTGAAGTGGAAAGTTATCTAAGTATCTAGCCGTCTTATGGTTTGCTATTGATTTGTTTTCTTATATTTACATCTTGTCTAAATTTTAAAAAGTATTTATCTTGTGTCTCTATTAGAAACCACTGATGGATTTATACAATGCTTTCGAAAAGTAATGGATAAATTGATTATTTTTTAAATTGCGAAGTTTTCGAAAAAATCCCCTGGCACGTCGATTTTGTTTTTAAAAAAGGCGCTTTTTGACATACAGCCCATATTTGTGACGTCATCGTTGTTCGAGATATGACGTCATCGACAATTTTTTTAAATAGCAACCCCCAATTTTGACCATGCCATTTGAAAGAGCGTGTCATTCTACTTACACAGATCATGAAAAATTATGGTGTTACATAACAAAAATTTAAAGAAAATAATGTTTGAAGATTTTAAAATTTAATTTTCACAATACTGAAAATGATAATGATTATGTAAAAATCGACTAAATTAAATGTTCAAATTGTGCACCGTTGGCTGCCGGACAGTAGCCAAGACGATTAATAAATTCATTTTGGACATTATCAATAACTTCAGGAGATATACCATGTATCTCGTGACGAATTCTTGCTTTTAAATCTAAATTAACCGATCTAGTAACGTATACTTTGCTTTTTAAGTATCCCCACAAGAAATAATCTAGGGGTGTCAAATCAGGCGATCTGGCTGACCACTCAATCGGCCCCCTTCTCCCTATCCAACGATTCGGGAGCAGCTCATCTAAATAAGCACGGACAGGTGTTGCATAATGGGGAGGTGCACCATTTAGTCGATTTTTACATAATCATTATCATTTTCAGTATTGTGAAAATTAAATTTTAAAATCTTCAAACATTATTTTCTTTAAATTTTTGTTATGTAACACCATAATTTTTCATGATCTATGTATGTAGAATGACAGGCTCTTTCAAATGGCATGGTCAAAATTGGGGGTTGCTATTTAAAAAAATTATCGATGACGTCATATCTTGAACAACGATGACGTTCTAAATATGGGTCGTATGTCAAAAAGTGCCTTTTTTAAAAACAAAATCGACGTGCCAGGGGACTTTTTCGAAAACTTCTCAATTTAAAAAATTATGAATTTATTCGTTACTTTTCGAAAGCACTGTATAAGATGGAGGAGGCTAATGGTGACAATGAAGAGCACAGGTAAAGTTAATCAACCACTGGAAATAGATTCAGAAGAAAAGAAAGTCAACTTCTCAGGATTTGCTTCCATTGTGGAAGGGTTGTGTAATCTCATGTCTCATGTAATGTAATGCAACAAGACATGGATGAGATTTGTCATAGTTTTTAACACTTAGATATTTGGTACTTTACTTTACAATCTCAGCTTGTAATTCTAGTTCTACAATAAAATTTCCGAAATTTTGTTTTTAACTTATAGAGAGTACACAATAGTTTAATATATGTATTATTATAATAAAACTAATAATTAGTACTAGATGTGCTAATGACAAATATAGAACACATAACTATTATTTCAAAATTATACATAATGTTGTACTTATACCAATTATTCAATAATTTAATAAAGAATATGGTTTATAGTCACTATACTTACTGTGTTAGCAATATGCATTTTATATCTAATGTTTACCTGTTTATTTGTCACATATAGCATACAATGTGCTTATAATGACATTTAGAATTCTAATAAAGAATAAAGCGCATTTCTTTCAGTGTATATTCCCAATAATTATATCAATACTAACTATAACTGATTTAATCAGTATTATTCAAACAATGGAAAATTTATATTTGATATGAAGCGAATTTTTTATTAAAATACGAATGTACATATGTGAAATATTTATATTATTATCTTAATGTTATAGTTAGTAGCAACATTGATGATAAGACATGTAATTATACTAGGTTTATATTCAGTTTAGTTTTATGTGTATATTGAAATTGTGTATTTACTGCAATAGAATTGGAGAATTTGGTAGTAATGTTAATAATATTAATATTAAATTAATATAAATCTATATGTCTGGGAATATTTGAAATATTGGAATCCTTAAGTGTTAAATTTAAATAAAAAAATAAAAGGTGGTTTTACTTGAGGGTGAATAATTTGCATGTGTGTGATTTTATTATTGTATGAAACAAAGCTGTTAGGTTATACTAGGTTAGGTTAGAACTGTGAAATATTAGAAAAAACAAAATTAGTGTACCATTAATACTTCCCCTATATTTATCTACCAGTAAACAATTTTAATTTTGTTTTATTTCAGAAATTTTAAAGTTAATTTTTTTTTGTAAATACAAAAAACTATATTAAAATTTTGACATCCATAGCACTAGATAATTTTATCATTCTGGACAAAGCAATAGTTTAATTTTGTTTTTTTTTTCAGTTTTACATAAAGGACACCGCACAAAACAAATGGAAAATGGGCAAGTACAGATAAATGGCCTGAAAATGTAGTATTTTATATTTATATCAAAAGTCCTCATGTGCCCAACGTGTGAAAGTAGCCAGTTTTAGAAATATAAGTGATTAAAGGTCAGGAATATCGGTATGCTTTTCAAATGTTTCTTTTTCTTATTACGAGGTCTGTTCAGAAAATAACCGAACTTTCTGAATTATGCGCTAATGGAGATATTTAGAGATATTGGGTTGGCAGCATTGCATTGCGCATAACCTCCTCTGTAACCACATATTCTTGGATTGTTGATATATCATTTAGTTTTCACGATATTGTTATTTGATTGCAACGTGTTTAAGTGTTAGTGACGATTTTTGAAGTGTGCTATTTTCTGGAACAACGATGCAACGTAAAATTTTGAGTTAAACTGGGGAAAACTTTCACGGAAACGTGATGCATGCAAATCGCCGATTGACTGTCAGAGAAACTGCAGAAGAGGTTAGCATATAAATTGGGTCATGCCATAAAATTTTGACTGAAATATTAAATATGTATCCAGTTGTAGCAAAATTTATTCCTAGTTTGATGACCGAACAACAGAAAGAAAATCGTGTAGACGTGAAAGCAAATTCGTCAAAGACTTTAAAGACCATTTCAAACGAAACTGTCCAGGACTACTTTGAAAGAGACAAATACCAATAATGTATAAAATTAATAATAATATTTCCAAAACAAATTCTGTCATTTTCTGAACAGACCTCGTATCCGTGTGTTTAGGGGTCTATTTAATATAGAGTATAGATAGAGTATCTAAACTTCACTTGTTTTTTTCTTTAAAATAAGATTTTTTCATTCTTAAATGAATAAATATTGTTTGTTGAAAGATTGTTTTTTTATTATCCTGCATTTCTTATAAATCAAAAGGAACGTTACTTTAAAAAATCGTGAAAATAATACGGTATCAAATGATATTTATTCATTTTATAGTTTCGGAGTTTTGGAAATAACTGACATCCTGGCTACAGAAGTAGATGTTTGTAATTTTTTTAAATGTCTTACGACAGAAGTTATTTTGATTAAAATTTTTACAATACCTGCATTGAGATCACAGAAACAGGATAAGATATAATAGTTAACTATAAATCATCAGCATCTAACATCATTTATCTCTAGATATCTCTAGTTTATTTGTGGAAAGTGATAAGTTATTATCATCTACAAATGAGTTAGCGTCTAGACAAAAAAGACAAAGCGTAGGTATTTGCCTTTACACAAACAAAAACATATTCGCCTTTCACATAATACTATCAATTTATTTCTTCAGTAATACACAAGCTTTTAAAATAACGCATTTCAAATCTGTTCTGACTATACATGTTACATAAAATTTAATTTCGAAGACGTTTTATTATTATATACAAAGTGCCTAAATGATGTAATTTCTACACTCCTACTCCTACATCCTTTATTTTACTTCCTCTGTTCAAATCCGGATACGGAATGATTCTCCTTTATGCATATAGAGATAAAAAAAGGTATATCTGGTATATAGCGTAAACTTTTAAAGAATTTTCTAATGTCTAATTTCTATTGAGGAATCAGTTGCTGTATATAGCGTAATATTTATTAAGGAAAAATTACAACAGTTTAAAAACTTAAAAATAAAATTAATCACGAATAGTCTTTATAATAAATATGTTTTTCTCGTGTTTACAATAGTTTTTTGCTGTTTTTTTTTTGTATCGTGAAATAAGACGAATGAAAAGAAAAAGAGAATTGTTATGTTATTAATGTGGCTATAAAATTGGGTATATTGAGTAGGTAGGAGGTATTTACATTTTAACTAGGTAATTTTCGATAAAGTTATTTAAAAAAATACAGAAGCAGTTCACTTCTTAATCTTCTACGCATAGATTATCCCGTAAATTATACCGTGTATCCTACTTACCCAACCCTGCTGTTTTGAATGCCCAAATAAAGATTAACAGGTCATAATAAGGCTCATATTTAAATATATATGTTAATTACCTACTAGTATTTCCGGTCTGATAAAAATTTAAATTACAAAACTAACAATGTACCAATGTAGCTACCTAACCATGTTAGAGATCAAGTATTCTAGGAGAAAGGAATAATACAGTGGTTTAATGTGCCTTGGCACTAGACATTTGAATTTTTCAAGTGTTATTTAAATTTATTACTTTATCTAAAATTTCTTCACTTCTCATAAAACAGCCTAATTGCAAAAGTAATTTTAATCATTCTTTAGGAAATTAAATATACATATTTTGTGCAGAAAAGAATTTACAGCGAAACAAGAATTGATGGTCTGTTAACGGACCAAATACTTAAAAAAAAGGTCTCATCAGCCTACTTGATAAGTTTATTTGAAAATTTTTAAAAAACTAAGACGTAGTTCTCACGCAGATTGCGCTGATACCTGGGATGAAATTCTTAAATCACAGTGTGACTCAGGGAGACTAAAAAGGAAACTAATTAATCATATTTTATCTAATATATATCAAATCATTTTACTTTACAATTTTTTATTATTGCACCAATACTTTTTTAATCTAAAAATAGAAAATTTTTACCCTTTTTTAAGTATTAACTACCGCAGAAAAGTGTATATTCTGTAAGGTATACCCGGAGGAAACTGCTTGAATTTCCAGTGACATCTTTCATTTAAAACAATGGAAAATTTATATTTGATATGAAAACGAAAATACTTTAATAAAGCACTGATTAAAATATGATTGTATATTTGGTACATATGAAATTTACTACAAATATTTGTATGATGTTACAGTTAATGGTAAAATGATGATAAGAGGAATTCTCCCAGTTTCTTTCTACTGCTGTCTGTCTGTCTGTAGGGAACTGGGCGATTTGGATACCTTTGGTGGTAGGAACATTTTTTCTTGCTGTAATAGATTTTTCCGATATACAAAAAATACTTACAGCATGTCAACATATTCATCGTTAGTAAAATTATTTGCTATCATTTTTCTCAAATTATAGTAAAAAAAATAAAATTATCGAGTAGCAAATCTAGGGAAACACTCGCAAAAGTCAGAAAAGATCTAATGACAGAAATTATCACGACAGCCGCCTGCTTCAATATTTCTTACAATTAGTTGTAGTCGTGCGAGTTGTAATATGAATGATAATGAATTTAATTTTTTTGTTAATAAATGGTTAGTTTTAAAGCAAAAAAGTGACAGGTAAAAGTTCTAAAATAAACCAGGCTATCTGCTACGTATTTTTGAATATTCAGTTTTTGTCAAACAAAAGAGTTGTATCAAAACTCATGTTCATTTCAATCCCCTCCAAGAGGAAGAAATTTTCGAAAATTTATTGAGAAATTGCACGTGCATTAGTACAAATTTTTTGTAAAATTTGACTTATACCGTTTTTGATTTTCAAATTGCGGCCGCTATTCCATATTTTTTTTTGGAAACGGAGGCTGTGTTTCCTAAAAGATAAACATTTTACTAAGGTCATTTTTATGCAAAACGTGTTCTTTTTAGCTGTAAATTCACCGGTACCATTTGTACTACTTCTTTTCAAAACACCCTGTATAATTACCAGAATTATATATTCAATAACGCATTCAATTATATTTATATTGAATAAATGGTCTTTGTACATGCCGTGGCTAGTTGTAAGTGTCAGTGTGTGGTTCGTTCTTGCAAAAAGTACCACATCGTTCTAAATTCACCCGTTTTGAAAAGAATTCGCTAATCCTTCAAATAACTCGATACAAGGGGTAGTTTCTGCCAAATCTACTAGAACCATAAGCAAACAACTGCAGACGGTCTACTAACGCAGATCGAAAGGCACAGGGCAGGAAAACACATTTTCACTAGTTTCGAAAGTTCCTGGAATTTGCCTCGGCAAAGCCACGATTTCCGCCAAAAGTTATCAGCCGTATCAAACGATGCTTACAGCAGAGGAGAGGAAGCGCGAAAGAAACTGCCACCTACGCGGCGCAGGAAGCCGCGAAAATTTTTGCGCTTGTTTCAAAGATTTCTGGCAATGACGCTACGGAAACTATGATTGGCGTCAAAAAGTCATTAGCCGTATCAGATGACGTTGACCACTCATGCTCCTTTCGTCTAGAAGTTGCCAACGCCGCAGGAAGGCGCAATTTAAATTTAAATTACATCGCGGCCTTAGGGTCGCAATTAATTAACCACAACCTTTTGCAGACGCCCACTATCCACAGAGGGATGTAATTCAAAAACACCATTTCTCCGACTCTGACGCGGACCTTACTACAGGACCCTTTATGGAGTCAACGTAGTGTGCGTTCGAATGTCAACCCAGGGATCATGCAGTTCATTAACCAGTGTCAGATCCTGGCCAGTATGTGTACGCTTCAAATTTTTATATAGTTTTGTATTATATGCAGATGTTATATCATACTTACTTTATAAGAAAGATCCATGTTTCTTAACAGCATTGTTATACAGGGTGTAACTAAATAAGTGTAAAACATTTAAGGGGGTGATTCCTCATCGAAAAAAAGATAGGATCTTTCATATAAAGAAACTTCATTGGAGCATCCCTTGTTAAGATACAGCCCCTTAAAGGGGGTACATAAAATTTGTTTAACAATTTTTTTCACAAGCACTAAACAAGTTACAATATTGAAATTAACCTGACATTTTCTACTACCAAAAAGACACTTAGCCAGTAATTTATTTGGTTTACCCCATGGTTGTAAGGGGTGGAAAACGCAACCCCTAAAATTTATTTCCAACGTAATTTTTTGTCTTATTATTTTTTTACCATTTAAAAATTTATTTCCGATAGCCTGTTTCATTCTAAAAAAAAATGTCTCTTGAATTTTTTGCCCAAATTAAACCAGTTCGCAGCAAAAAATTATTTTACGAACAAGATACATATCGCCATAAAACGAAAATACGAAACTAATTTATCTAGTAGGCCGCCATTAGCGATACTGACAATTAAATTGGAATCAAGCTGTCAGTTTGTAAATTTTTGAAATTGAAGTAATACTAATTGTGTATTGTTCTGTTCTTAATTTGTTACTTTAATAATTCACTTGTTATTAAAATGGCATACACAAATGAGGAAATGGCTGATATGCATTACGTTTACGGTCTGTCGCAGGGGAATGGGTTAGAAGCTTCTACAAGATATGCTGAAATGTATCCTCAACGGCAGCATCCTTCACATAGAATATTTGTCTGACTTCATCAACGATTACGTGAATATGGTTCATTCAACAAAAGAACGCAGGATTGTGGTCGCCATCGAGAAGTAAGAACACCACAGCTTGAGGCAGCAGTACTTAATTTGATAGAAGAACAACCTACTACCAGTACTAGAAAGATTGCTTTCCAGCTAAATGTTGATCATATGACGGTATTTCGAATTTTAAAGGAACATCTCTTATACCCTTACCATCTGCAACGAGTACAGGCACTGTTACCGCGAGACTTTCCGAACCGTCTTGAATTTTGCAATTGGATGCTGGAAATGATTAGAAGAAATCGTGACTTTCTGAAGACGATCGAATTCACAGACGAATGTAGTTTTTCTCGGGACAAGATTATTAATTTTCATAATTACCACATATGGGCTGATGAAAACCCTCACGCTATTGTCGAAACTAACCATCAAGAACAGTTTTCTCTTAACGTGTGGGTCGGAGTTATTGGGGATTATTTAATTGGGCCTCATTTTCTACCTCCTCGATTAAATGGTGAGGCATACGTTCAATTTTTAAGAGAAGTGCATCCCGTACTGCTGGAGGAAGTTCCTTTGGGCGTCAGAAGGGATATGGTTTTTATGCATGATGGGGCTCCCGCCCATTTTAGTCAAGTAGCACGTCAGCATTTAACTGAAACATATGCAAATCAGTGGATAGGTCGAGGAGGACCACAGAATTGGCCCGCTCGATCCCCGGATCTCAATCCTCTGGATTTGTCTACTTGGGGCCATTTGCAGCATTTGGTTTATCGTACTCCTGTTCGCGATGTAGAGGACTTAAGAAACCGCATTATCGATGCGTGCAGGGTAATTAGAGAGACTCCAGGAATATTTGAGCGAATACGTGGCTCAATGCGCCGACGTCTAGACGCATGCGTAATGTCTGAAGGTAGACATATTGAACATTTACTATGATTTCTACATGTTGTATGTTTTGTTATTATTAAATTAGTTTTGATTATTCCCCTTTAATCATTTAATGCAGGTAGTAACTACAAAATAACAGTAAATCCAGTCCGCATTTATGACGATGTATCTCTGTAGTTGTTCGTAAAATAATTTTTTACTGCGAACTGGTTTAATTTGGGCAAAAAATTCAAGAGACATTTTTTTTTAGAATGAAACAGGCTATCGGAAATAATTTTTTAAATGGTAAAAAAATAATAAGACAAAAAATTACGTTGGAAATAAATTTTAGGGGTTGCGTTTTCCACCCCTTACTACCATGGGGTAAACCAAATAAATTACTGGCTAAGTGTCTTTTTGGTAGTAGAAAATGTCAGGTTAATTTCAATATTGTAACTTGTTTAGTGCTTGTGAAAAAAATTGTTAAACAAATTTTATGTACCCCCTTTAAGGGGCTGTATCTTAACAAGGGATGCTCCAATGAAGTTTCTTTATATGAAACACCCTATCTTTTTTCGATGAGGAATCACCCCCTTAAATATTTTACACTTATTTAGTTACACCCTGTATGTCGTAGTTTGACTTTTTCTTTAAGAACAAACTTTGTGCAGTTTAACGTACCTACTTTCGGATTACGTCTTAAAAAATCGCGCTCTCATACCTGTCAACTCTAGCTGCGACCATTAAAATTTCATTACAAACGCAACATGTAAGATTAAAAGAGACATGAATAACATCTGCCTTATTAGTCTGCTTTTAATAATACCATACTGCATGCGCCGTCACATAAGATTGCAGCGCGTTTCTTGGTTCTTTCGAGGATCTCGGAGGATGTTATTAAATTACACAATATGCTTGTTCAGCTACTCATTAAAGCGAACACTAGGAGAGGGCTCATCGCTGGAGACACGCTCTCGCAGGTTTCATATGAACCGCACCAAAGGAGGAAAGCGGGAGACATTATCCGCCCCCGCAATTCGAGTCGCACTTTCGCCGTCTCTCGGGTTTCCATGGGGAACGAGTTCGTTAGTGACAAATTTCAGCCCCCAGGAACGGCCCGGCAAAGGTATTATCGCAGCCGAGCCGCCAAATGAGCCTTCATATTATTAACGGAATAATTGACGTGAAAATGATAGCCGCAAATCTCTGTCGGCTGGAATCACACAGGCGAGTAGCGTGTGCAAGTACGTTCGATAATGCTCGAAATGAGAAGATTTGAATGCGGGGATTTTTAATTTCTCTTGGTCCTTATAGGGACCGACAGATCGTTGATGCTGTCTGTCAAAGGATAATCATGTCATACGCATTCAAAACATACCAGTCCTATTGTGACATTTTTAATAGATGCAGTCACGTCATTTATAGTCCCCAAGCCAGCCACCTTTTTTCGAACTGATTACAAAAGTCATGAAAACGGTCTGGATCGCTTCGTTTTAACGAGTCTACCACGCTGTAAAATTTTTAGAATATGGGAAGGGTGCTTTTCCACACTGCGAGTACTTAAACCTGTCGTTCTGGGCGGGTTCTCTTTTGTGATTACAACACTCAAATTTTTTATTTGAATTAAAAGGAAATGTGTTAAATAAGAAGCAAATTGGGTTGTCCGACAAAATAGAGGGCGCAATTGTCGAGTTCGACATCTCCAACATGTCGCTCTAGCGCGGTATGGTTTTCCGATTACAAAACACCCAATTTTCATTTTAACTTACTAAAAATTGCCTAAAAAACGTAGTCCATACCTTGTCCGACAAATTTTCAGGCGCTTTTTCCAGTCCGACAACCGAAACATGTCGCTCATCGCAGGTTAGGTTTTCCGATTACAAAAGTGATAAATTTTATATTTTTGGCTTTAGAATAAAATAATAATTAAAAAACAATACTTGTCCGACAAAAAAACGACGCAAATTAATAAAATCTAATAAAAAACATTTTTTCAATTTTTAAATGTAGTAGCCATAGACCAATTAGACTGGCCTATAGAGCGACTTTGGTGAAAACACTTCGGAGCCTGATTTGGAGCCCAGCGCTCAGTCGTGTCCTAGCATTTGACGTGTACGCATCGCTGTGATTTCGGTAATTAGACATTTTATCATGGGCATGAATGATTTCAACCCTTCCTTCTTCAGAAAAGGTAAAAAAAGCCTTTTGACATTTTAAAGAACGTGACTTTCCAAGAGGCTTTCTTAAACTTAATTGAAACTTCACCATCTCAAATTGACATAGAGAGCAACATTTTTAAACGAATGGAGGAGTTCACTTGTATCGAAATGTTCGAAAGAAGTTATAAAATCAATAGTTCTTCGGAGGAAGTTCTTAAGGAGAAAATTAAATCTTTCGACACATCCAGTTTACCTCCTAGTAGTGAAGAGCTTTTGCAGCACGTCAGAAGAACGACGTATATTAGCAGCATTTGGTGTAATGATCACCTAAGAACGCCAACCGAAAAAAAAAACAGAAGAATGTGGCTGGATAATAATAGATGGCGACTATAACTTTTATTGGTTCGACGGTCCTGAAAGTCCAAGGCTCCAAGACATATCTATAGGTATGCTATAAAAATTTTATAAACAATCCCAAATTTTCCTTTGTACCCCGCGTAAAAGTGGGATTTTCTTTCTACATTCTTCGTGGGGTATAAAGAAATAGTATATTCTTACGCTAAGTTGCGTACCGTATTTTTCATTACAAGTGAAAATAAATTACTTTCCGCACGTGCGATGAAAAATCATATACAAATTATGGGGAGAAAAAAAACCTTCAATATTATTATAATCCTCGGTTGCGTCTTAGATAACAACCGCGTATCCTTTTTTTCCTCCCTAGGTTCGTAATATAGTTTGATGAATTAAATTTCGCAATTTTATACAATCTTTTTTAACATTATTTCAGATCAAGATAATCCAAGTGATGCATCTGACGGTGACGACGAAGATAGCACGAGTTAATCCGATGATGATTTGAGTGGAGACGATTCTGATTAGTCATATAATGTTTTACTTATTTATTTTTTCATTTGAAATGTTTTATTTTTTAACTTTTTCTTATATTTCTTAAAATAATTTAATTTTTTATATATTTCATTTTCAATTATTTTTTATGATGACATTATTAATAAAAAAAATACAAGTCGCAATTCATTGTCATTACATTTAAAAGTAATTATATGTAACAATAATCGTTTTATTAAGTTTATGAAATTAATCGTTTCTTTTTGTCGGACTAGCAATATGATCCACTATTTTTGTCGGACAATGTCATATTTTGATAAAGAAAGTACTATTTTAGCACTTGGTATTTGTGTCCGAAATTTTGTAATCGGAAAACCTAACCTGCGATGAGCGACATGTTTCGGTTGTCGGACTGGAAAAAAGCGCCTGAAAATTTGTCGGACAAGGTATGGACTACGTTTTTTAGGCAATTTTTAGTAAGTTAAAATGAAAATTGGGTGTTTTGTAATCGGAAAACCATACCGCGCTAGAGCGACATGTTGGAGATGTCGAACTCGACAATTGCGCCCTCTATTTTGTCGGACAACCCAATTTGCTTCTTATTTAACACATTTTCTTTTAATTCAAATAAAAAATTTGAGTGTTGTAATCACAAAAGAGAACCCGCCCAGAACGACAGGTTTAAGTACTCGCAGTGCGGAAAAGCGCCCTTCCCATATTCTAAAAATTTTACAGCGTGGTAGACTCGTTAAAACGAAGCGATCCAGACCATTTTCATGACTTTTGTAATCAGTTCGAAAAAAGGTCGTTGGCTTGGGGACTATTAGGCACGTGTTATTTAATTAGTTAATAACGTACTACTTATCTGGGAGCTGCTTTTTGCAAGTACTTTTCATTTATAATTTTTCGTTCTACAAAATGAAAAATGTGGAACCGACATTTTTTAAAAAATATACAGGGTGTCCCATAATTAGTGTGCAATACTTTAGCAGTAGATTCTACTATCAAAAATAAGATTATTTTTTCCTATAAACAAGGGTCGAAAAATGCTTCCTAAAAAGAGAACTATGCTCACCTAAAAGTGATCTCGGGAGATCATATTTTTCAAAATATTTCCAAAACCAGTTAACGTATCATTATGAATTTTGGTATGTTGGACACTCAATGAATGTTCTAACGAACTGCACGAAAAGTGTTTCAAAATTTTAGTCAGTGGTGCTTCAGGCAGGGGGGCTTACGGGTAAAATGCGCCCCCAATTTTTTGCATGTCAATATGTTCAAATTTAATCATCAAACTATGATAGATATGAGTTTTTTACAAAAAAATGCTCTTGATTTACTTCTATAAAATGCTTCCGTTTCGAGCAAAGTCGATTTTAAGTTTTATTACATAATCTCAAGAATGGAAAAGGATTACATGAATAGGTAGGTAGGCCATGGAAACAAACAATAGTGGGTATTATGAAAATTAAGAGCTCCATTTCTGGTGAAAGTCGCCTCATCGGTCCAGAGAATTAATGAAAGCAAGTTTTCATTATTAATGATCCACTGAGAAAATTCGATCCTACGTATAAAATCTTCATATCTTAAGTCTTATACCCTCTGATAATAATGATAAAGATACAGGCCTTGGACAGTGACCATTCATGAAAGCTAAAATGAGAGCTTTGTATTAGTTTTAATACACGTTTCTTCCATTACGTACTGTTTTTCGTGGAATATTAGTGGCTCTTGACACTGTGCGGATGCTGATGATGATTATGATGATCCATCATAAATTGAATTAAGACATTTTCAAAATTATAATCGTTTGGTGGCCTTCCTTGACCGCGCAGTTTTTTAAAAGATACATTTTCCGTTAATCGTTAAATTTTGCATCCTTAGATTAATATCAATACAGCACCGTAATGTGAAAGCAAACGTTTAAGTTTAATAATCTGTCAATTAATTAAACAAACGTTTGTTTTCAAGATCTACCTATTCATGTAATCCTTTTCCATTCTTGAGATTATGTAATAAACTTTAAAATCGATTTTTTCTCGAAAACGAAGCATTTTATCGAAGTAAATCAAGAGTACATTTTTTTGTTATAAACTCATATCTATCATGGTTTGACGTTTAAATTTGAAAATATTGACATGCAAAAAATTGGGGGCTTATTTTACCCGTGAGCCCTTCTGCCCGAGACACCCCTGACTAAAATTTTTAAAAATGTTTCATGTAGTTCGTTAGAACATTCATTGAGTGTCCAACATACCAAAATCCATAACGATACGTTAATTGGTTTCTGAAAATTTTAAAAAATTTCATCTCCTGATGCTCCTTATAGGGGGGCGTAGCTCCCTTAGGAAGCATTTTTCGACCCTTGTTTATAGGAAAATATAATCTTATTTTTGATCGTAGAATCTACTCCTAAAGTATAGCACACTAATTATGGGACACTCTGTATATACTTTACATTAATATTAATATAGGTACGAGCCCAGGCTCATTATAGTTCGGCCAATCATAATTTTGCTACTAATATATTTAAATAAAAGTACTAACACTCTCAAAACTATTTTATTAAAGAAAAATATTGGAAACAGAAACATAGTGTTTCTTTTATGGAATAGCCCTCTAGCAGTCCAGATCTCTTGCCAATAGAAATATTGTGACATAAAATGAAAAAAACAGTTCCATTCAGTTAACGATCTACGCATCAAATTGCAAGAAATTTGGGATAGAACGCCTTCTGAAGAGTACGCTAAGCTGTTAGATACAATGCCTGCCAGAATTAAAGATGTTATTCCTAATAAAGGTGATGTAACATAATTTTAATGAAACGGCCGAACTTTCTGAACCGCCAATCTTAATGTTTTTTATTAACAAACTAGTCATTGACACATCATTACGTAGTAATATTTAATCGTATTTAAATTTAAGCTAAAAGTTGATATGTACTTTGTTTCTATTACCAATATTTTTTTTTGAGAGTGTTATTACTTTTATTTAAATATATTAATAGTAAAATTATATTTGGCCGAATTATTATGAGCCTGGACTCTATACTGAGCTTTGAGCTGTCAGTATAGTCATTTAGTAGTCCGTTCTGTCTCTGAAAAAATTGGATTTACAGGATTTTAACGTTATTTGACGCAGAAAACCTTTTTACAGATTTGGATAATATATCATTTCCCTTGAAAGCTTTTATGCCTGTTGTTTTTTTGTTCCAAAAATTATTTCAATGTAACTTTTCTTACATTTTTTGCTTTTTAGACTTTTTTAATTGTACATACCTATTCAAATCTGTAAAAGAACAGTCTCTTCGACATCAAATAACTTATTTGATAATACAAAAGAAAAGTTCAAACCTAAAAGAGCCACATATCATTTCCGAATGAGTAAATGATAAAAAACTGTGTTTCCGTTCAAGAAAATAACAATTCAGCGAGGATAATATCACGACTTGTGTTTTAAGAGAGAGAGAGAAAAATAGGATCTTACTAACTTACAAAAATTACAAAAAATATTTGAGATTTTCATTTTTGTTGTACGCAGATCACCAATTTTTTCACCTCGTATTCTACAATTAGTATATTGCAATTTTAATTGTAATTAAAAACATTCAATTGATTTTTTTTCTGTAATAGTATTGTTTTGAATGGTAAACTGTGATCAGTTAACTTTCTTTAAATAAATAAAATATATTGTTCATAACAATCTCCAAAAAATGACCAACTAAATTTATATTTCCATAAAATTATATACTTCACGACATTATTAAAGCATGTACACAAATTTAACCGTGTAGGATAAATTTTCAGGGCTTTGACTGTAGAGGCATGAGAGTACATTATCAGATGAAAAAAAAGATACAGCAAAGTCGTTGAAACTATTTTGCATATATAAATAAATACCTGTTAATTAAGCAATATCTATTCAGAACACTCTTTGTGTCCTTGAATAGTAAACTGTACACTTTAGCTGAATGTAGTCTATGGCTATAGCACGTAGCCTCTCGATGTTTAAGAGGGAACAATAACAGTAAACCAAGTTCCTGCGTATTATCTCAAAGGCAAGCAAGTTTTGGGATTATCAAGGAATCTTGTATTCAGGCAGCAAGTGTGCAAACCCGATTTAATCATCAGAATCGGGGAACAGGCGGTTTGGATTATCTAAGGAGCCTACTTAAATTTTCCCATCGTTTATCTTCAAATGTAGGGACTTTAATAAATAAGTAGTCAAGTTAGAGCGATAGGGATAGTTTTGATTGCAAGGAGGAAACGTGATTTCCCAAATTATGAACGTGACATTTTGAATAGAACATAATTCTATGATATTTTATTTATTTAAAGGTACTGCATCAGAAAATAAATAACTAGATACCGGACTAAACGACTAATATAGAAAAACATCAGATAGTTATTACGAACTAGCATTATAGCAAAAATTACGAAATTATAGCACGAGCCAGTTTTTCGAACCGCACCATTGTCGTAAGGGAGGCGTTTATATGCGCAGTTTTTTGTCCGGCATTTTAGAAAATCCAAGTAAGTTAGAAACAATATATCTTCACTGTACCAGTTATATAAGTTTTCTTCAGGGTATAAGACAAATGACAATACATTCAAAATAAAGAAAAAAAACATATTTTTACTTCGTGTGTTTACATGTTCTCCGTGATCTTTCACTGCGAAAAATTAAAGGAAGTTGCTCTAATTTAGCGTTACGCTTCAGCACTTCCTGGATGGATCTACTTTCTCTATAATTATCTTAATAAACTTGTTTTTTTTTTCTATAAAACAGCCTTAACTGATAGTCGATCTAATTAGGGTAAAGTTGCGAAATACGAAGAGGAATAATTTATCGAATAAGAGAAATTTGACTTGTCGACGAATAGGAATAACTGAAAATTTAGATTTTCGTTTTAATTTTTTTAATCGAATATGAAAAGACTTGTCTTTTTTAAACTCAAATGTAGTACACTTTTCAAAATAAATTAAAAGATCTGGTTTATGTTACAACTAATTAATATTTATTTCGTTGAATTATGAATTCAAAATCCAATCTGAAATATCTGAAAAAAAATCGTGCGAAAATTGCTCTAAGCAAGTAAAAAAAACTGTGCCTAGTAACATGGGTTGAAATATGTTGGAAAGAGTACTCACTTATGAATATATTTGTCGTTCCATTAGAAAACTCAATTGCCAATTCAATACTAATATCTGAAACAAAAATAAAATTTTTTAGGAAACATAAAACTTATTATTTAATATACAGGGTGTATTTTACATCCATGTTATAGTATCAGAGCCNTTCAGGCAGCAAGTGTGCAAACCCGATTTAATCATCAGAATCGGGGAACAGGCGGTTTGGATTATCTAAGGAGCCTACTTAAATTTTCCCGTCGTTTATCTTCAAATGTAGGGACTTTAATAAATAAGTAGTCAAGTTAGAGCGATAGGGATAGTTTTGACTGCAAGGAGGAAACATGATTTGATTTCCCAAATTATGAGCGTGACATTTTGAATATAACAGAATTATATAATTCCATATCGGATATTTTGTTTATTTAAAAGTACTACATCAGAAAATAAGTAACTAGATACATGACTAAACGACTAATAAAGAAAAAAATATAGAGATAGTTATTACGAGCAAGTATTATTGCAAAAATTACGAAATTACTGCACGGTGCCCGTTTTTCGAACCGCATCATTGGGATATCAAATGTAAGGGGGTGTTTATATGCGCAATTTTTTGTCCAGCATTTTAGAAAATATGTATAAGTAAGTTAGAAATAATATATCTTCACTGTACCAGTTATATAAGTTGTTTTCAGGATATAAGACAACTGACAATACATTCAAAATAAGGAATAATTTTTACCTTTACCTCGTGTGTTTGTCTTACGTTTGATTAATTTTTAGGAAACTATGAACACATGTATTCACGATTATTGAGTATCTTTACAAATTTGCTGGAGAAAACAGGAAAAGTACAATTTCTGATGTTTACATGTTCTCCGTGATCTTTCAATGCGAAAAATTAAAGGAAGTTGCTAGAAGTTTAGCGTTACGCTTCGTCACTTCCTGGATGGAGTTTTTATTTTTTTAACCGAATATGAAAACACTTATATTTTTTAAACTCAAATGTATACTTTTCAAAATTAATTAAATAATCTGGTTTATTTTAAGTTGCCAAAATAGTTGTTGCATGTAAATAATATTTTATTTCGTTCATAGATAACGTAATTATTATCGTTATTCAAAAAATAACTTCACGACACTTTTAACTATAATTAGATACCTATACATGGTGTGATATTTTGCTATTTATCTGGGAAACGGTGCATCTTGCGAAAAGGTGCGACATGCAGGCAGAAGCCGGAAGACATTTATTGTTTCATAATGATGAATTCAAATTCCATTTTGAAATATCTAAAAAAAATTGTGCGAAAATTGCTCCGAACCTTCTATGCAAAAAAACCTGTGCCAACTACTCACTGTTCATACGTTTATGAACAATAAAAAAATAAAGCTATATATCTACTTTTATTTTCATCTGTTTTCTGGTAATTTAAGAAAAAAAAAACTATTTTTTTAAACTGACACCTTGTCTTAAAAATTAAATTTTTCCGGACACATTATCTAATAGAGTTTCTTTAATTTCTAACATAAAATGTTATTAAATTTTGATCATCTGTCTCAGTTAGATGCATCCTGTATAACCGATTTTTTTAAAGCGAAAATATTTTAGGGCATTGTGTATAACACTTTTATAATCCACCTACTGACAAATAACATTTTTGAAAACCTAGTGTTGAAATATGTTGGAAAGAGTACTCACTTATGAATATATTTGTTGTTCCATTAAAAAAACTCCATTGCCAATTCAATACTAATATCTGAAACAAAAATAAAATTTTTTAGGAAACATAAAACTTATTACTTAATATAGAGGGTGTATTTTACGTCCATGTTACATTGTTACAGTATCAGGGCCGTGTTCTTATCATTTTAAGCAAAAAAAAGCTTAATTAATCATAAATATATCTGAAGGTATATTTTAGACAGATTGATGAAACTTGGGCAAGAGCATTAACTTATTAAAAGAAAATATTCATTTGATAAATATATCAACCAATGGAGGAGCCACTATCAATGAAAACCCCATTCCCGATTCCTAACTGAACTTTTAAAGAAATACCCTTGAATTCGAAAAATGAGTAATTTTCAAATTGCAAGTTTTTAAAATCTAAAATAAGCCAAACAGTTGAATGCCTACATTTAAAATATCTCTAAAACCACTCAATTCACAAAAAAAAAGTGTAGGAATTCTCAGTTTCAAATTCCATTTTAAGTACAATTCACTCAACAGTCTAACTAATGTTCCTCAGGTAATTAAAAATGTCTATTACAACGATTTTATTAGCTTTGATGATTTTATTTTGTTTAGAGTTACTTTAGATTTATTCAACCGTGTGGTAAGCTAATTATACATTTAGAAATGTAATAACACAAAAATGACTCGAATAAAACGGAATATAAATTTTTTCTTAAAAATACAGTTACATGGCAAATAAACCAATCAAATTCCCAAAAATCGGCGACGTAGAAATTATTAGTTTTCAATCACTGATTGACATATTTCTAAATCAGTTCAACGATTTTTTGCTTATAGTTAATTAAACTATAGCCCAAGTTCCATCAATCTACGTAAAACATCTTCAGGCATATTTGAAATAAATAAAATGATTAACACATCGCTTAAGTTGTTAAAAGGCACATGTACACTTACTTGTCACAAAAATTAAAGGATAATCCTAAATTTTTAGGTGATTTTTCAAAAGGCTGTAACTTGGCGAAAAATGGTCGTAGAGCAATAAAAAAAGCAAATTGAAGCTTGAAGTTTCTAGTTTCAGGATACCTTTGAAAATCGCTTAAAAAAAAATAAGTTTTTTTATGCTATGATTTTTGCATACAAAAACAGAAATTAACAGAAAAAAGTTTCATATATCGAAAATTACTGATTTACTAATTACATTTACTAAGTACCTACTACTGTTAAATAATTAACAGATAAAACCACTTCTATTGTCACGAAGTTGACAGTCTCTGAAATATAAAATGATTTCCTGGTAGATGGATCGTCAAAATTAATTACTTAAGTTTATGCATTGAGTAATAGATTAACACAATACGTAGGTATACAGTCCAAGACCAAATGTGTTCTCTGCTTATTCACTGCCGTACTAGGCTCCAGGAGCTGGCGTTACAGTGCAAGAAATTTACTTCCTTAACTGTCAAACTTCCTTGGTGCAAACTTTGTAATTGGCCCCCTAACACCACTGAAAATTTTAGGTCCTCCGACGCCTGGTTTGATAGCCTTGGAAACTATCTCGCAACAGATCTGCCCCTATGGAAGCACAGAGCTATTGTTAGGTTCAACGCACACTTTACCGCTTTTTTGAGAACTAGTAATTTTCTACAGGAACGTTGAATAAAGCCGATTTTAATTAAGATGGGAAGATAATTTTTAATGGACTTCCTCTTGTGTTTTAGCGCCATAGGTGACATGTATTTGTAAAAAATGTATACAGGGTGTAACTTTGAATGAGGGTCCTATTTATACGGAGGCTACCTTCGACCTGAAGAAACCCGTATCAATAGTTTAATTTTTCAAATTCCATCGCAAACACTTATTTCTTTATATCATTTTTTAGTAAATTTCATACCCCGCCGCTGTACAAACTAGTGTGACGCCAAACGACAGCGCGAGTTAGTCTCAGCGCATGCACAATTGGGAACTGGGCTATACATTGTTGTCAAATCTCATAATTTAAAGGAAAGGTTATTAAAAAGCAAAATTTCATACTACCCGGCGTGAGGCACTGCTTTTGAGGTGTTACTTTTGTTAAGTGGGTGTTCGCCAGAAGTCCTATCATCCCACATAAGCGAAAATTTTATTTTTTAAATAAGATAAACTATGAAACAGTACTTAACAGGTAATCTAACAGAAAACAAGCAGTGAATAATTATTTTAAAACATATTTTTTTTTTCAAAGAGTAACATATATACATACCAGTAATGATTAATTTGTCAGCATTGACGTAAAAAAAATATGGCAACTTTAAATTAACACGTAATCATAGAAAATCAAATCTGTTTTCACAAAATTATTTTTCATTGTCTACAGTTGATTAAAAATATATACAGGGTAGCCCATCGAAAACGTACCGCAAGGCATTACAGGATAGTAATGAACTTTTCGGCAAAATCCAAATACAGGTAAAGTTTGCTTCTGAGGGGGACAACTTTTGGCGCAAAAAGCATAGCAAAATCTTCAACCCCCTAAGTGGGGGTGCCATCCCCCAAATTTTTTTAAATGGGAATGGGGGTCAAGTGGGGGGTCATTAGAAAGGGCTTTTAATTCTCTATACATCGATTCTTACTTTTTGAAAATCGATCCATTATTTTAGAAAATATGCAGCTTTGAAAATACGAACAATATTTTTGACGAGAAATGCGAAAATCGATTTAATTTTACTTCAAAACTTACGGTATTAGCTTGGTAAATTCCTTCAAAAGAATTCGCTGTTTTTTTTTTTGATTTGCGAATTCTTTAGCCTGATTTTGGTGAGCAAAAAATTGTCCGCTTTTTGTTTCGTATTTAGATAGGCCACAAGAAGTTGCTAGATAACTGTCTTGTGACTTGTAGTTGAAGAGTACCAATACTGCCGAGTCTTTTAAATTGATTAATTATGGTGTACTCAATTCCAGAAAGAGTAGAAATTATTGAGCTTTTTTTCAAAAACAATGAATGCGGAAATCGGGTCGCCGAACTGTTCAACCAACGGCATCCTGAGAAACATGCGTCTGGAAAAATTGTTCGCGAATTGGTGGCCAAATTTCGCGAAACTGGCTCCGTTCATAACAAAAAGAGGCAGGTTGAAAATCCGGTACTAAATGAACCTACGGAAATAGCGGTATTGGGGCAAGTGGCAATGGATAGTACGCTGAGTACAATGCAATTGGCTACTGCGACAGGAGTGAGTCGTACAAGTGTCCAACGAATATTAAAAAAATACAAATTCCATCCTTATAAGATTCGGCTAGTGCAAGAGCTAAATGAAGACGATTTTGATCGTCGTTTGCAATTTTGCGAAATAATGACTGAACGAGCGATAAACGATAATTTCCTCTTTAATGTGTGTTTTTCGGACGAGTGTACGTTCTTCTTGAATGGTTTAGTGAATCGCCATAATTGTCGTTACTGGGCTGATACCAATCCAAGGATTTTCCATGAGACACACTCCCAACACCCCCAGAAGTTGAATGTATGGGCAGGTATTTTTGGAAATTCCATTGTAGGTCCTTTTTTCCTTCCTGGAAATTTGACAGGCGATATGTACTTGGATTTACTACAAAATGTCATCGACCCAGCTCTAACAAATATCATAGAGGACGACCCTGCTTACAATGAACACGAACTGATTTTCCAGCAAGACGGAGCTCCTCCACATTACTCGCTCAATGTGCGCAATTACCTAAATGAGACGTTTCCAGGACGCTGGATAGGACGAAGAGGTGCAATTGAGTGGCCCCCTCGGTCACCCGACTTAAATCCTTTAGATTTCTTTCTCTGGGGGCACATTAAAAGCAAAGTTTACAGCACTCCACCTGATACCTTGGAAGATCTGCGAGGACGAATCATTAATGTATGTCGCGAAGTAACACCGCAAGTGCTCCAGAATGTTCGACAACGGTTTGAAGACAACCTGTATCATTGTATGCAAGTTGGCGGACAACATTTTCAGCATTTACTTGACTAATACCGTAAGTTTTGAAGTAAAATTAAATCGATTTTCGCATTTCTCGTCAAAAATATTGTTCGTATTTTCAAAGCTGCATATTTTCTAAAATAATGAATCGATTTTCAAAAAGTAAGAATCGATGTATAGAGAATTAAAAGCCCTTTCTAATGACCCCCCACTTGACCCCCATTCCCATTTGAAAAAATTTAGGGGATAGCACCCCCACTTAGGGGGTTGAAGATTTTGGTATGCTTTTTGAGCCAAAAGTTGTCCCCCTCAGAAACAAATTTGACCTGTTTTTGGATTTTGCCGAAAAGTTCTTTACTAGCCTGTAATGCCTTGCGGTACGTTTTCGATGGGCTACCCTGTATATATTTTCAATAAGTAACATATTAGTTAATACTTAATAAATCTTGTAAACATTTATTTTTTTTAGAAACAATAAAATGTTTTTTAATGTTCGGCGCTCTAACCACAGTTATGTCAAAAAAATATGGTGACTTTAAAATAACACGTCGCCTAAGTTGTACAAAAGCAATCGGTTTTACTGAAGTATATTCCATTGTAACTCCGCACAAAGTAGGTTGATTTAAAAACTACTGGCAACGCTGATAGTGCAGGAATACAACTTAATATGTAAACTACGATACAAAATATTTAATACTTAATATTATGTCAGTGATATTTGCGTATATATTTAATTAAAAACATATTTGATTAGGGTGTATTAAGAAGCACATTTGCTACTAGATAGTATTACAGCCAAATTACATACCATAATATACCTTATAATTAGTCCAGTTACTCCATTTGCAATTTATAAGGTGTTTGTTTTCGAAAAACATCATAAATACGCCAATATCTCGAAAGATATTTGACTTCGACTAATGACGCTTGTGTTGGCAAACTAAAAAAGGTAAACATTCACTAAATTTGTATACAGTGCGTTCCAGAAGTTACGCAAAAAATTCATATTTTATTTTGTGGTGCGTTTTCACAAACGTCACATCAATTAGTATAGAGGAACTGTCGTTTTGTCACGTTGCTCAAACCATTTTTGCGCTGTGTTTCATAAACGTATGACGTCATCAACATTTTTTTAATAGCGCTACCTAATTCTTTAAACATAAAAGGATATCCCTTTTGAAGGGAAATGCGTCGATAAAGGGCCTACTTTACTTTAACAGGTGCGAAAAATCACATAGATAATGATGTTCCAGCAGATAGTATTTGGTTTCAACAGGATATGTCCCCTCCTTATTTCGGGGTTGCTGTAAGGAATTACTTGCAAGTTTTCCAAATAGGTGAATAGGTCGAAGAGGACCCATTGAGTAGCCACCACGTTCACCCGATTTAACTCCCCTAGATTATTTATTGTGGGGCTATTTAAAAAGCAGAGTTTACGCTGATAGACCAGACACCATCGAGGGAAATGCGCATAAGAGAAGAAATTAATCAGATACCACCAGAGGCAATTCAAAATATCNTGAGTAGCCACCACGTTCACCCGATTTAACTTCCCTAGATTATTTATTGTGGGGCTATTTAAAAAGCAGAGTTTACGCTGATAGACCAGACACCATCGAGGGAAATGCGCATAAGAGAAGAAATTAATCAGATACCACCAGAGGCAATTCAAAATATCACGGATGAAGTTGAACATCGATTCGCCCATTGTCTAACTGTTAACGGGTTGAACCTCTTTTTTAAGTCACATAAAATTGTTTATTAAATCCTTAAGTTATTGTTTTTACATTAAATTAAGTAATACATTTGTCTGTTTTTTTTTTTTCACATCTGTCAAAGTAGGCCAAACCCTATATCGATGGGCTATCCTTTTATGCATAAATAATTAGGTAGTGCTATTTTAAAAACATGTCGATGACATCATAGGTTTATGAAACATAACGCAAAAAAGGTTTAATAAGCAACGTGACAAAACCACAATTCCTATACATATACTAATTGACGTGTTTTAGCTTTTTTTTGAAAACGCAACACAAAATAAAATACGAATTTTTTGCGTTACTTCTGGGACGCACTGTATAATTATATCAACCAGTGGCGGAGATAGATACTAGGAGACTCTCCTAGTTAAAAACCTCAGAACTTCGGCGTTACTGATCATTTTGGAAATCTGATGACTTCATTTGATTCACAATGGAATTTAATAGAAAAAAATATATATCTGATTTTATTCCTAAAACGAATAAATAAGCTTACATCCAGTTAGGAAAAAGAATAGAAAATTAGAATAAATAAAGAGAAAAAGAATAAGCCAATAAAGTTCTGTTATCGGAACTACTGTAACAATTTACCGCGACAGGGGCGTGCCTTGAAATTTTCGTTATTTTTAGAATGCAAAACACGGTATGTGCCACGCCACCAATGTCTTTCTACCTCGAGTGTCGAATGAGGTAAAATCCAAGAAAGTGACGCAGGGGTCTTTTTGAAATTCTATCTCAACAAATATCGTTCACAGTTTGTGTTTGGACATGTGAATTTACGATTTGCTTGGAAATATAATTAGATTCATTTTCAAGAAAGGTAAAGGGTACTGGGCTTGATTTTAGAATACAGAATTTTAAAATTCGTGCATTAAATTTCATAACGTGATTTCACTTTTTTTTAACTTATGGGGCAATTCCACATTCTGGCACAAGGTTGCTGCTACTGATAATATAAAAATTACACTTTTTAACCAAGTAATTTCGTGCTCATTGAGCATGTCAGAACTAAAGGATTTGAAAATATTGTGAAGGTAATATTACCTAACAGCAATATTAAAAAGAAAAATAATAATCGTTTTTATTTAAAAAAAATTTGATGAAGACTTATCAAAGAAATAAAAATGCAGATATTGTAAATTCAAATGTTTGGTAACTTCTAACAATTATGGTGTAGATTTATTTTGTATGGATATTTAAAACTAGCAAAACGAAAAGAGATACAAGTTGTATGAGATTTTGTCATCTGCTTTATTTTTTAATAATATTGCCTGTTAATTAAGTATCTGTGTAACACAGTGTAAACTTAATTAGAAGAGACATTTTGTTTAATGTCTTTGAAACTAAATGAATGGCATGTCATTCTGAAATATCCTAATTTCGATACAGGGCGGAAGTGACATTTTAGTGATGGAGACACATTATTAATTTTTGTAAATTTGTATATTTGAACAGATTTTTAACTCACGTTTTCTTCCCGGCGGTGGTATGCTTACAGTTATCAGTTTTCTATAAACATGTAATGAGTTCACTTTTTACATAAATTTCAGAGTGTATGTGGAGACTTGTGAATTCTTATCAAAGTAATAATAAATTGAAACTGGAATAATTTAATTTCAGATATTTATCATAAATGCGCTGTTACAGCTAATAATAAGAATATCATATTATTAAAATAACGTTACAGCTTATATGGAAACTTTATTGCATTTTTGTGAACATCTTATTTCTACAGAGTGTCCCATAAATAATGGTACATGAAGCAACGGTGTATTCTACATGCTAAAATATTACGATTTTAAACTTAGCTTAGTTCAAAAGTTGATACTATTTAAAAAGATAAGAGGTGTCAAAGTGAAAAATTTGTTTTCATTATTTTTAAATAACCTCTTCAAAACTACAGATTTACACAAATTTTGGGTTTCGCAAGATCTTTGGGGCGACGAATTTAAATCGGGTCATAATTTTGCTGTTACTTATTAGAGGGTGCCAATTGAGGCACTTTGTATATCTTTAAAATGTCATGTAGTATAACAACCCTAGGTTCGATAAAAAAGAATAAACAAACGTAGTTGTGGCCAAAAATATGTGATCGTCATAAGGAATCCCTACGTTGTGTGTATTTATTTTTAATTGATGACCGGAAGGCACTGGCTACTAACTTTGTGGAGGGGATGTATGGTTTAATTATATAAAAACAAAAGCAGAGTAAATACACCTAACTTTTATTTACATACAACAATCTTCAAATTAAACATGTGTCAAATATAAAGAACAACAAAAACATCAACAACCATTTAACATAAAATGAGAGTGCCAGGCTCACCTAGAGCTCTCGTTTGAAAGAGCATGGCAGAGAAACCCACGATCGTTGCTCTTACCACCCAAATAAAAATAAATACAAAACAACCGCTAACCAAAGGCATAAATTAAGAACCTTTGCTAATGAGAAATAAGACTTGTCCCATTTAATGTGTCACTAAATGTCATCTCACTCATATTGGTCATACACACTTCCAAGTAAAACTGAAGAGGTTTTAATAACAATAATAGCAACAACAACAACAACAACAATAATAATAATAACAATAATAATAGGGAAGGTACTGGAGTCCCATAATACGGGAGGCTATCCAGCTAAAGTTGAGATTTCGGGAGAACAACAACAATAATAACAATAATAATAATCATGGGTGAAAATGTTAGTAAATTCAACAAAGCTCTTACATACGTATGACATAAAGTGAGCACACAAGAAATCAAAGAACAACGTAATCAAGTTAAATGTGAAACAAAGAAGCTGTTTTGCAATATCTGGGCAGGCACGACAAAATATACATATTTTAACATGAAATAAATAATGAGCAATCTTTAATAATAATTGTAACAATTTTACCTTAGAGAAATACACGCCCCTGAGCGTAAGACAATGAAGGCTAAACATATACAGAATTATTATCATGAAACATCTATATTTTACGTATAACGTAATCGTGGCAAAAACAAGTTAGATGTGAAACAAAGAAGTCGTTATTGTAATGTCTGGCAATCAGGACAATACATATATTTTTAACATGAAATAAATAATGGGCAAACTTAAAGTATAATTATAACAATTTTACATTGGAAAAATATATGCAATGGAAGCTAAACATACAAAGAATTATTATCGTGAAACATCTATAACCATCACAATCATAAGATTACATAGAACAATTAACAACAAAGTACTTAAAGAATATTACCGCTAACTAATAACAGTTTAAACAATTAACTTTTCACTACATTGACACACTGCCCGCCGATCGTCTTCCTACCGATCTCCACACTGTTCGCACTTCAACTCCCCATTTTCGACTATTTAGGCTTCCTTCCAGAATTGCCTACCTAAACGCTTGATTTTTGTGCTTCCTTCTACCGACCGTTAATATTACTTTTTCATTATTGTGCAACACTCATGTAACAGGTGACGTCGAAGTTGATAAGATAAGTACGGTTATGCACAGTCATAACTTTTTTATTCCCCGGTGTATCTGCTCCTCATCTCATGTTTTTAATAAAAAGTATTTGTTATTATTTTTTAGTGTTTAGTTTGTGAATATGATCTTTTATATTGACCTTTAGGTGAACTGCGATCACTTTACGCATTCCAGTGAAGTAAACATTTGCACACAACCGCGTCTGAAAAAGTTATTAAATTTAAAAAAATGTATTTTTTTACACTTTTTTCAAACACTTCATCAGTCGAATCCGTGTCAGACACAAATTAATCCAAAACAACATGAAACAACAACAAAGTTAAATGTACCTTTGGCGTGAAGCGGAAACTGCCGTTCATTCCGCTTCGACCAATAGTTTTGCAACACACAAGCTTGATCATTGTTTACAGGGGTGGAATATGCAAGATGATTTTACACCTTATATTAACGGGGTGGTAGACGGAAAAAATAAACGGGCGACGTTAATTAAACAAAATCTATTTTATTACATTTATTATCATCAGCTTATCGATTTACGAAATGTTGGTAATTTCGCAACTTTCTGGGTGAAGTACTGGAATCGAACTAGAATTTGTATAATTCATATTGTGTTTATTAAGTTTAATTTTATAGTAAAATTTTAAATAATATTTATATCTGGGTAGTATAAATGCATAACCGTATTGCATAAAGTTATTTATTTCAGCGTTTACTGATATTTTTATGTGATATTATGAAACAAATATGTATAATGAAGAAATATGAGATATGACAACTAGGATAACCTGTAAAAAAAAGTTTTCGCGAATGGAATTTTAGAAATTTATGATGTGAAGTATATTATAAAAAACGCGGGACGAGACTCCTCTGTACAAGATACTGGTACGTGGTACTACACTGAAAGAAATGGGCTTATTAAACTGTATCTCTAGAATCATGTCATTTAATTAATTTAATAAATAATATGGTTTATAGTCTCTATACAACTGTGTTAGCAATACGCGTTTTATATCCAATATTCACCTGTTTATCTGTCATATAGGAGGTATACAATGTTCTTATATTGGCATTTAGAATTCTAATATAGGATAAAGCGCATTTCTTTCAGTATAAGTGTTAATATGTGGTAGAATTCGTCTTTTATTTTAAAGCCAAATTTTGCTCTTGGTGCAATTAGTTAAAATCGCGAAGAAATCAGGTTAGCAAGGAATCGCTAAGCAGGCGACTTATAAACGTTATGCCGACGACAGACTAGAGCTAATATATGCAAAATAGAACAAACGGATAACGCTGATACAGACGGAATGCATACTTTACCTCCTGATGGAGTTATAAAAACCCACTCAGCGCCAACTCTTAGCGTGGGGCATTCCATTCGTTTAAAAATGTAAAAACCCCAACATCTTGTCTGCGTCCGCAGCACAAAAAATAAGCAAATAAGGATATAGAATTTCACGTTTCATAGAAGTAGCCCCAAAGACTCTTCTAAAATTATATTTTACGTTGGAGATTCTTTCCACATTCTTTTTTTTTTTGTAGGATAACTAGGAGTTTAGGAGGGCATTTAAATGACTTCATTTTCAATTTGAATAAAAGTGTAATAAATCTAGAATTAAACTGTGCGTTTCAAGTACATTCAGAGAAAACGTGCAAAGTTTTTGTATATAAACAAGACATAATGCTTCAATAATGTGTTTTAAAACATGTTCGTTCAACAACGTGTCTAGAATTTAAGAAATACAAGAAAATTCATTGTCGCCCGTTGTTGGTTTACGTATTCTGGCACTAAATGCTAACAGAACCTGACGCTTTTCAAATTTAAATTTAACATATGTTTTTCTTTTCAATAACATTAAGCAAAACCGAAGTCATACAATGTTTTTCATATTTCAATACATGAGAATGTCATCTCTGTCATTAAAAAGGCAAAAAAATGCTTATATAAATTTTGTAAATTTATAATTTGCCTTCTAAACATAAACATATTAAAAAAAAATTGAATTTGACAATTTTTATTTTCTCTCAATAAATCTAAATATAATACAGGGCATAAGTTATAGCCAAAGATTTGAAATAGTCATATTATGGTGCCGTTATAGAAGATGTATAACATATGTATTTCATTTCGAAATTGCACATTGGAATGGTAGTTCCTGCGAGATTACGCATTAGAATAATTTTGATAATAGCTGTAAAAATTAATGTTCAATCGATTCTATGATAACGATTAACATAGGCTATTCTAACTTACGATTCGTCAATAGAAATATTTTTAATATTTAGGTGGATATTCAGAGAATTTCTCAAATTTCGGAGAAATGTCACTGAAGTTTGTTATTTCTAATGAATCACACTGTATATTTTTACGGCACTGATTTTCTTTTTTCTTTTCAAACAAAATTAATAGAAAACTTATAAATTTGTGAAACTGTTAAAAAAATCTTTATTTCAAATATTTATTAAATACTTATTGACAGCACTGTAATAATAATTAATAAGTTAAATTAAATGATGTGACAGAAAAACAAAATTTCCAAAGCCCTAGTATTCGAACATCGTCACGACAAGTAATATATACAGGGTGATTCACTATATTTTGACCCCCCCTTTAACTTTTTTGTTTTAAGATATTTGGATAGAACGTTCCCTATTGAGCATAGCCATATAGGGTTCGTTGGATCCATCTGTAAGCAAGATACTTTAAAAAACGAAAAGATGATTTTTTATTAAGAGAATAATACATCTTGTAATTGTTAGACCTCTTTCAGGCATTTCTGCCTTTTTCCAATTACGTAAGGATTTACAGATTTAGTTATAATATATTTTGATATATCGCACATTGATACGGTCCAAAATGCGTATAGGTAATGTAACGAAATCGCACTAATTAGGCCGTGAGAGGTCTAATTACTCATGGCCATTATATGGTAGGTCGTGACAGTGACAGTTAGTAAGGTCTTGACAACATTGTTATTGATTGATGGTATGTATTATTATTTAATTAAAATAAGTTACATAGAAGTAGAAAATTATTTAGGATTAAAATAGAGTATGGAGAAGAACTTTGCTCTATTTTAATTCCTATAATATTTCAATTTTCTACTTCTGTGTAACCCATTTTAATTAAATAATAATACAAACTGTCAAACAATAACAATGTTGTCATGACATTACCTGTCACTGTTACGGCCTACCATATAACATTGTCCATTAGTAATTAGGCCTCACACGGTCTAATTAGTGGGATTTAGTTAAAATACCTATACGCATTTTGGACCATATCAATGTCTGATCTGTCAAAATATATTATAACTAAATCTGTAAATCCTTATGTAATTGGAACAAGGCAGAAATACCTGAAAAAGATTTAACAATTACAAGATGTCTTATTTTCTTAATAAAAACCCTTCTTTTCGTTTTTTAATAGTATCTCGCTTATTGTTAGCGATGAACCCAACAAATCCTACATGTCTATGCTCGACAGGGAACGTTCTATCCAAATATGTAAAAATATACAGGGTGTTCCATTTAACTTAACAAAGTTAACATCCGCGGCCATTTTGTTTGGGCTTCATTTGTTTTTCTACCATCATTTTCGAAAAATTCATAAAAACTCGTGCAACTTTTATATTTCACATTTTTTTACAACTCTCAAAACAAAAAAGTTAAAGGGGGCGGTCAAAATATAGTGAATCATCCTGTACATTGAATCAAGTAATGGAATATATCTCCATGTAAGCTTGAAAATGTTAATAAATGCTTGAAAAAAAAGGGATAGCAATGCAGTGGAAATATGTCGTGTTCCATTAGAAATAATAAATTAGTTACATTTTTTCCAAGAGAAAAACCGGTTTAAGAATTTTCTAAACATTTTTTTGATATGCAACAATCGAAATACGGGGATCTAAAAAATTCGATAGATGCTTTTTATATCGAAAATCAATCAAGTTAGTCAGAATCTGTTCACATTACTAAATTTAGCTTAAATGACACATAATTACTTTTTTCTATCTGTCACAGTTTAAACTGTACCTTACAATCCTGTACATTTACAGAAGTAAAGATACGACTTACTTTTAATTGTGGGTTAACTAAAAAAGTCAATGTAATGGCCGTTATTGGCCCTGCCAACTTAGGAACAAAATATGATAAAATTGTATAAGTACGTAATGAAAGTTTCTAATCCTGCAAAATTTGTGACTGAATTAATTAAATGTTTCTAGGATTTTGACCAATTTAGCACCATTGAATTACCTCTGGGATATAACTGTAAAATTGTTGTTGTTCTACATTCAAAATCCTTTATCTCAGTAATCATTGACTTATTTTTTAGAGGTGCGTTCGTCTAAATTGTAAAAATAATCAATTTATCTACAAATTTATCAAAAATGTTTCCTTGTATTATAATACTCCCAAATACTGGGATAGTAGTAACTCAAAAATCATTGTTTTTTTTACTACTAACAAAAACTATGACAAAAAATTAAAGACTTTCAAAATGATCCTAGCAACTTCTAAGATTTAGGTAAAAAATAAGATCATATGTAAATTCGACTACTCCAAAAACTCCTGTATATCAAACATCTTTAAAAGTGGCAGAATTTTGTTAAAAATTGAAATTAAAAAAATATGTTTAAAGACTCACAATTTCTTAATGAAGCAAAGTTGTACTAAGGTAACTTCTTCACCCGTTGAAGCTACCGTCGAAGTATGGTTCATTCGCTTCCGAACATCCTGTATAAAGACGTTATGACTACATCGCGGAATTTTAGTATAATTTCATGTCACTGTCGGTACAAAGTATCGAGGTAAGATCAGTACCTTTATAAATACCTACTTTGCCATAAATATATCAGCAGGTATATTACTAACACTTGGTACAACCGAACCTGAATTATGACGAACACAAAACGTGCTAAAAGCAAAGTAACTAAACGATTTATTTTCATTCTTTTGATGGGTTTTATATTTTACATTGATTTATATTAATTTTTTAATGAAACTTAAACCAGTTGAAGTAAAATAGGGACAATATGACGAAATGATCGGCTTGCGTAAATAACGATTTTTCGATAAATATTACTCGCTTCTTAACCCGTTTATGCTGTAGTCTATCGCTTTTTATTTATTGAAAGCGCGCTGTAGTTAACAATCTCGCCTTTTAATATTATTTTGAGGAATTCCTAAACGTAAAAGGCAAAAAAAGTAATTATGCTATGCTATTAACTTTATTTTATAACTATTTTATGTTTATCCAGTATTTCACACTGTACTGTACGGCCTTTTATAGAATTTGGATACCAAACATATAAGTTGCATTTTCAATTAAGATGTATTTAGTTATTTTAAATCCTGTTGAGGAGATAACTTTACTAAAAACGTAAAATCCGAAATGAATAAAACTGAAAGTTTCCAGGAATGCAGTGAGGACTTCCTTACCTTATTATATTAAGTTGGCACAATAAAGTTCCCCGTTTTTTAATAAAAAGAATCCTCAGAAGGACAAGCGAGTTTAATATTACGATAAGTGCCTCCTTCGGTTCCGGCGAGATATTAAATTTTTATATACTCGCATGGCTGTCTTCAAAGGTAGACTGGATTATGTAATGTATAGGTACTTAAGGAAAGCCACGTAATGAAACGTTTCATTTCGTATTATGCACGAATTTCGCTCCCACAAAAGGTTTTTGTGGGAATCTTTACTTTTTGGTTTGTACATGGATTGAAGAAGTTCCTCGAAAGTTAGGAATATACCTATACTGAAAAGAGACCGAAGTCAATGTGGCCAATCATCTGTACATCGTTAAACCTACTTTATATTAACCAATTTTTGATCCAACAAATTGTTCAAAGAAATTGTTAACAGGTAATAGTCAGGACTGGATTAACCTATGGCGAGGCCTGGGGCTGTAATCTTTACGCAGGCCCTCTTTCTCTTAAAAAAAAAAAAAATTAGGCCGACCTGGTAATAGTACCTACATGTTTCCTAGAATACTAATCTCAAATATTTTTTTTAATCGAATAAATAGTCAAGTTATAATTCGAGTGCACTTAAACTATTGTCTACGCCATCAGCAGACAGCTCCCGAACTCGGTTGTATGAATGTAAAAAAATTATAGAAACTCCAAAAAATGTCAAACAGTTCACCTTCTGTTAAGAAAAGTTGCTTAAAACCAATTTAATGTCGAAATGCGTCCTCTACAGGGAGTTAAATTTTTCTACGAACATTCTGCCTTATGTGAATTCCATTTAATGTCTTGCGTTACAAAAACTGTAGTTATTTTCCGTTATTTTCTTATTTGTTTCAAAATAGTGACTTCTTTTAATAAAAACCAAATTAATTTTGTTAGGTTTTATTTCTTTCTTTTCACACACAAAAAAAACGTTTTACTTTTTAGCTCGCTTTATTTCGCTCGCACTCATATAACATCATAAAAACAACCTCCTCCTATTCTTCTTCTTCTTCCTGTATATATTTTTGACCTAATATCTACAAACAAAATAAATAATTGCCTACAATTTGTAAATTTCGGTAGCACCTGAATTATTCATTCAGAAATTAAAACGGTATTTTTTACTTTACCGTTCCAAAGCCAAACGAAAACTTAAAATATGTTTCAGCCGTCTCACAAAGGATGTTGATTATAAGTTCCTTTGTATTCCACGGGTGAATAGGCGGTGAAGTATCTGCTAATACCTTCTGTCGTGAAATTCACGCGAATGCAGAATTTGCAGATGTGCAAAAGGAGGTCTCAATTATGTAAAGCGAGAGCTTAATGTGAGGTTTCGCGGGGATATTTAAATGAAGAAAATAATTGGAGTGTTGTTTCTGCAGCCGTGTCTGGGATTCGTTTCGAAATTCAACCGACAAAATTATAATTGCCGTGGCGGTCCCCCCCGTCTTTCCCCAAGCATGGAATTAGCTTGAAAACAAAGAAATATAAATACTTATAACAGCCATACTTTTAAGTCTTTGTTGTAGAACTAGAATAATATCTAATATTATTGGCTTTTAATTGGCTATTTTGTAATATTCAAAACAATGAGAGAATATATATTTCATTAAACAAACAATAGTACACACAATCACATACGTTCAATATTTTCAAAGTTAAGGAAAATTAGAAGCAGCTTTTCTAGACGATCAGGTATTGACACTTGTTGCTAATAGTAATTAAAAATTGATTCAACATATGTAACTCTGAATTAAATTGGTTGAATCTCCTTTGCACTACAGTTATCTCTTATATTGGATTATGTTTTTACTTGCAACAATTTCTGTAATATGCGTTTCCACAATCTAAGACAACACTGCATGTCTGTTGCTGTCAAAATCTAGTTCGGACAAATTTTTACTCACCTTTCTACTGTGGCAGGCAAAGGAAATTTTCAGGACATTTTTAATTAAATTAAATTACTCTTTAAACATGGTCCTGAATAGGATTGCGTGTCAGTATTGTTATCAGTTACGTGTAGATGTTACGCAGATGCTATACGATCTGCTTAACGTATTTGTGTGCCAAGATAATACGTAGTGAAAATCCAGACTGTGGATGTAGTGATATAGACATACAACGTTGTGCTACATACGAATTAGTAATAATGGCAAATAAAAAGGTAGATATGAATACGGGTTACAAAAAATCTGTAAAACTGATATTATTGACTCGTCACAAATCGCAAATAGTCGCTAGTTCAACGCAATCATGAATACGGGTGGGACACCTTGTACATATTTTAACCAGATTTGTATTAAAAAAAAAATCATAAATTCTTTTCCTCACGCGTTGTGTTGCATTTAAATTGCACGTCTGCAAAAAAGTACATGTTTCACAAGTTTTATAAAAAAACACAGTACGACCCTGGAATGTACGATTGATTCACGGACCTTACTTATTGGAGTGAATGAATAGTTATTTATGAATTAGACTGTTTTGTTACTCATTTTCCTCGATGATGACGGCAAGAATTGCACTTGCAGAACTAGATCCAAATTCGTTAATTCTGTTACTTACTGCAACAAAGTTATATTTTTTGTATTTTATCCACCGCTCCTCATCATTATCTTATGGCAAATTCCATCTTTTATTTTTAAACACTGAACTTATATCAACAGTGTTTAACCAAAAACGGTGCATCAGAGTTGTCAAAGCATTTTTGCTATTGCCTGCTTTTCTTATACCTACATTTACATTTATTTACATTTTATTTTAGTTTCCATTAGTCTAGGAACAACGGAATTGAAAAGAAGAAACTTAACACCTGACAAACAGTTTACTCCAACAGTTAGGCGGTTGTAAAGGCAATCAACCCATATTACATTAAATCTAGGTTGATCTGGATATTTTGATAAGTCCAGGAAGTCAGAACGATGTAACCTTGACTTGGTTACCATGACATGAGGGCCATCGCATCGGGGCGAAGGCTGAATGATGTGTTAACCAAAGATAGCCAGAACAACCGTACGGGATTGCTAACTGCGTTGTTAAGAATTCATGCAGGAATAAATGAACCACAAGGGCGAAGAGGAGGAGGTCATCAAAGGAGTTAACGATGGACCTACTAAACCACAAACCATGTATTGTGCAAAGGTCTTAGCAAGTGTAAGCTATCTACTGTTTGGAAAAGAAGAACAGAAATGTCAAACAAATAAAGCTTAATTAGAAAGTTGATGTTATGATAGAGGTCCACAATAGTCCTAAGGAAAGGGATAGTCTCAGTGGAAAATGATAATGTATCAGTTCCATTTATTTACAATTTATTATTCTACATTGCCAAATTTTAACTGTATTTCAAGTAGGTAGTAACTGAAATATTCTCGTTGCGAAACTTCTGCATCCGATATTCAGAGATGGAAACTGGTCACTAAAATCCGTAAAGGTCAGTACTTTTATTTCATGAAATTTTCCCCTTTTAAGGATCCATCTTTCCACCTACACCTAAATTAAGTCTGCATCTGTCTCATACATAAAGTTGTACGAACTAAAAAGAGATACCGACTGATAACTTTGTCACATACTTGGATGTACTTGCCTATAAATAAACAAATGGAAGACAGTAGTTTTGAGCAATCAGTAAATTTGGATTTTTGGTCAGTAAATTTTTAACCTTAGAAATAGTTTATCATTTATATTATTAACTAAAAAAATGACAGTATTATTTGGTCAATTTATACAGGTTATTTCTGCAATAAGTGCGTGACACAGGGCTCGAAAATGAGCAATTCAGAAACTGATGGTTTAAATGCTTCGAGAAAATTAATTAAGAAAATTAACCATAAATGTAAACCGACCCTGTGCATCTTGTGCACATACGTGCACGCCCAGAATGCATTGTTACATGTGTGAAGCGCTTCTGTAATTGACTGACGTTACACGTAACTTCCATAATCAAGCAAATCTGATGGTAGGTCAGCATGTCTTGCGTTATTTAGTTGTGTGTTGCAGTATTACTTAGCCGGCGAATAAAATGTTTTCTGATCAAAAACTAGCAGGTATGGTGTTAATGTACGGAGAATGTCGTAATGCCGTAACAGACACCAACCTAACAGAAGAACAGTGAACAAGGCAGTTCAAAGGTTTACGGGATACTGGGAATGTCCACCTGACATATGAAGATCGTGGACGAGAAAGGCCGCAACATGTTTTCGATAACGAAGAAAACATAAATCTCGTTGAAGAAGATCCGAGGCGCAGTACTCCCAACAATGACCGAGAAGTGGGTATATCTAGCAGTACCGTGTAGCGTGTGCTATGGGAACAATTATTACATCCCTATCATGTACGTACAAAGGGTTCAGGCATTAAATAACAATGATTTTAAGTCCGTATGGAATTTTGCCAGTGGTTTCGACATCAAATAGCACAAGATCCGGATTTTACAAGCTAGGTATTTTTTTTACGGATGAATGTTTCACTAGACGGCATACTAAATTTTCACAATATTCACTATTGATGTGATGCAAATCCTCACGTTGTTACAGATCAACGGTTCCAGCAACAGTTTTCAATGAATGTGTGGTGTGGTGTTTTTGGTGACAGATTACTCGGTTCGATAGTGTTACATGCACGTTTAAATGGTTCTGCTTATTTAGAGTTTTTAACAAACGCTTTACCGGATTCGTTGTCCCTTTACAAATCATTGCCCAAATGTTTTTCATGCAGTTTGTGAACTCTCCGGATAAGACGAAATGGCCCTGTATATTGGTCAGGACGAAATCCGGATA
This sequence comes from Anoplophora glabripennis, assembly GCF_000390285.2. NCBI lineage: Eukaryota > Metazoa > Arthropoda > Insecta > Coleoptera > Cerambycidae > Anoplophora > Anoplophora glabripennis. The sequence goes on along the minus strand of NW_019416476.1, from coordinate 289,190 downwards.
TGAATCCTCTGGACTTTTTTGTTTGGAAGTGTATGAAACAAAACATGTGCTGAACGCCTATTGTCGATGCAGCAGATCTTGAACAACGTATTTTTGCTGTGCTAATGAAATTCGACAAATGCCGGGAGAATTTGCACGTATGCGGACTAATGTTGATCGTTGTGCACATGGAAACAACTTTGAACAATTTTTGTAGAACATATCGTCTATTGGTAAGTAATAGGTTTATTCGTTTAATTTTTGTGTTATTTTTAATTAATTTTAATACATTTTAGCATTTTCGAACACAAAATTTAAACCGTCATAACCGCCATCAACGCTTTCGCACTGCGGCGCGCGGCAGCTTCGATATCAAAGGTACAGCTGCTGCACCTTCATGTGAATTTTTTTTTTCAATTCATAACGTAATATTTTAGACAATTTAGACAAGCAATTAATAAATTGCTTAATAAAAACTGTTCATTTTCGTGCCCTGTATCACCCTTTTAAAGGAACGCACTTATTTCAGAAACACCCTGTAACGAAAAAGTATATAACCTTATATATCTGACAAATTCGTGCATTATGAGTCAATACAGAGAAGTAGGAAACATTTTACACCGCGCTTTCCCTTTTCTCTGCGTCATATGCAACACTCCGAGCTATCAGTTCACATTAATTTTATTAACAAATGGCCCCCGAGGATCGGAGGGTTCGGTAATAAAAGAACGCGTTTCACATAAGTAGGCCTTGCATTTTAAAAGATAATACACCCAATATATATACGAAGCTTTCAAATAAAAAGCTTTCTACAATTTTCTCGTGTTTTTCTGTCGTAAAACGCCTCGGGCGGCGGAGTTACGCAAGTGTCGCTTTATATCACTGGAATAATACAATAGCACCCTGTAGGGCAAAAGGCCCGCGCCGCCTGGCAACGGATCCGCGGAGACGGCGCTAACGAGATCGAATACATGGGGAATGAACTTGGCGTGGCGAGCCTGGGGTTCTAATCATATTTTCTTGTTATCCACGCGTGCAGTGTGCGTGCAACTGAACTAGAAGATAAGTTGGATTCCTATGCAAATAGAAAATGGATTCGGTTTTGTTTCGCCCTAGAAGCAATTTAAATTAAAAGAAAAATTTGTTCATGAAGATTTGATTTCTTCAGCAGCAGATAGTTCTAATGGAACTGTTAAGCACTCTTGTGTTATGACTCACCATCTAGTTTTGATAGATGCAAAAATCTGGCAACTAAAAGAAAGATGAAAAGAGAAATGAAAATATCGCTAGGTCCTTGTTTGTTTACAGCTGAAGGTAAAAACTGAAACTGAAAATTGATTTGCAAGTCGCAGACATTGGATTTTGCGTCAACTCGAAAGGAATTACGGGTAATGGTATTTGAGTTAGTAATCTTTCAATTGTAATATTCATTCACTATATTTTGACCCCCCTATTAACTTCTTTATTTTTAGTTATAAAAAAATGTAAAACACAAAAGTTACACGACTCTTTATGAAGTTTTCAAAAATGATAGTAGAAAAGCAAATGAAGTCCAAACAAAATGGCATCGTATGTTAATTTTGTTAATTGAAATGGAACACCCTTCTCACATATTTGGATAGACCGTTCCCTGTCGAGCATAGTCATATAGGGTTTATCGAGTCCATCTCTAACAATAAGCGAGATACTATTAAAAAACGAGAATGTTTTTTTATTAAGAAAATAAGACATCTTGTAATTGTTAGACCTCTTTCGGGCATTTGTGCCTTTTTCCAATTACACAAGGATTTACAGATTTAGCTATAATATATTCTAATATATCGGACATTGATTACTATAATACGAGTATTATAGTAATTAAAATAGAGTAAAATTTTTCTCCATACTCTATTTTATTTCTATATAATATTTCAGTTTCAATTTTCTACTTCTGTGTAACCTATTTTAATTAAATAATAATACAAACTGTCAATCAATAACAATGTCATGACATTACTACCTGTCACTGTCACGACCTACCATATAACATTTTCCATGAGTAATTTGGTCTCTCACGGCCTAATTAGTGTGATTTCGTTAAATTACCTATACCTATACGCATTTTGGACCGTATCAATGTACGATGTATCAAAATATGTTGTACTAAACTAAAATTAATCTGTAAATCCTTACGTAATTGGAAAAAAGGCAGAAATGCCTGAAAGAGGTCTAACAGTTACAAGATGTCTTATTTTCTTAATAAAAAAACCTTTTCGTTTTTTAATAGTATCTCGCTTATTGTTGGAGATGAACCCAACAAACCCGATATGACTACGCTCGACAGGGAACGTTTTATCCAAATATGTAAAAATATACAGGGTGTTCCATTTAAATTAACAAAGTTAACATCCGCGGCCAGTTTGTTTGGACTTCGTTTGTTTTTGTACATCATTTTCAAAAAAAATCATAAAAAATTGTGCAACTTTTATATTTCACATTTTTCTTGTAACTGTTAAAACAAAAAAGTTAAAGGGGGGGCAAAATATAGTGAATCACCCTGTACGTACGCAGTGCCACGAAACCGACCATAAAGACATACAATTTTTTTATAATATTAAACGTTAATATAAAAATTTCAAAAAATTGTATTTAAACACTTACAAATAAAAAAATCCAGAGAAAAAATTTTTCAACGAATGGGACCAAAAAAAGGTGATAAAATTATTTCACTTCGTAGACCTTTGGACCTTTTGACAACTACTACTTATACTTAAGGAGATCATCTTAAATAGTTATAACTCACTATAATTACTAATTTTCTTAGTTAACAAAAATTAAAAACTCAAAAATAATGTTTTTAAGGGAAAATAATGTTGGCCCTGTTTTTATGTTAGAAAGTGACATTAAAAACATTAGCTAAACATTTTTTAGTAAGTTTGTTTAAATAATTTTTATAAACAAATGCAATAATTACATATTTTTCATTTTTTTTTTGCATTTCATTCTTTTAATATTGTAATTAATTCTTTCTTATTTTCTTCTCTTCTCCTTTTAATATTATAATATGGATTAATTCTTTTAGTATTATAATTAAAAAAAAATTAATTGTTTATACCTAATCGTTTTTTTATTTTATGGTTATTTAAATAATATATTAAGAATTCTTTTCTTTTTCTAAATTTAAAATTTACAATTTCCAGAAGATTACAGAAAAAAAATGTTTTTTGTTGAAAATTTATTTGTTTATTTTACTCAACAATTTGTTATAAACAATCGTCAAAACTGCAGTTCTTTATATCGAGAAAAAAAATAACGAACCAACCATATAGGTATGTATAATTTTTGTAAAAAAAAATTTTTCGATTTTTTATAAAAATTTTTAGTTTGTGGTATGTGATTTGTTTACTTATAAACAGCTAACAATAAGTTTTAAACTATTAAAGATACCGTTACGGACATTCAAGACAATTTTGCAGAATATTGACTGATCTTTCAAATGAGCTTTCGGCCAAGTGTGTAGCTATTGTAGATTATTAGTTAGATGAATTTGTTTATAAAAAATTAAGCTTTTTTCTTCTCATAAACTATTGTAGTTACAAATATGAACCTTCAAGTCGATTTTATTAAGTAATAAAGAATCTGTACAATAAATATTTGACTCTACTAAATACTTGAATTGTTCTTTTGACAATTGAATGTATTGGTTTAGTATTTCCTTGTATGCGCCATCTCTAAAATTTACTTCAAGAAAAAAAAACTTAAGAATTTGTCCATAATTGCTTAATATAAAATCACCTCAAAACGGTAGTCTACTATTTACCCTGCAGTTAAAAAATTAATTTGGTCACCATTTATCGTTACAATCTTCTATTGGCAATTATTTCCCTTTACTTGGTAAAAGAATGCTGCATGACTGGAATTTCGAAACATGGAGAATTAATCGATATAACGTACTTTTTCCACAAGCTGACTCGACGATTGATGAAGTTGGTGTGCGGATATCATAAGTTATTGATAACACATAAATGGTGTGGCGGATGTTTGATAAATTGGAATTCAGGGGGTTATTGATGGCGGACATCATGCTGATTTTGAAACAAAGCCTTATACATATGGATGCAACGAACCCATTGTCGTTGCAGGAACAGTTTATGGTTCTCGAAATATGGAATTGATAAGCGACGTATACACTATCCAAGATATAAGATATCATTCTATCGCCGATGTTATGCAAAAATGGTATGAGTTCATTATCAGGAGCAATAAGAATGGAAAACATTAAAAATATTTAAATAGGTTTTATCACTCAAATATTCAATTACAGCCACACCAGAAGAGTAGAATGCAAATCGAATTATGCCATTCTTAAGGTACCTATGTACTTAAATAATACGACTTATGAATAAATAAAAGAGCGTTTGAAAGAAAGCAGTTAAAAAATATAATGGGTACGTCATTACCGATAAGCCATCCAAAACCCCAATGTGCAGAGGAGATAGTCGGTCAGATAGGACTTCGGTTTTATGACGTTCCTTATTTCCCACCGGATTCCCTTATCAATCCCATTCGAACTCGATGCTCCGCAGGTAGAGCATGCAAAGGCGCCAGATCGGATCGTAACGATATTACGTGATAAGCGCCAAAGAGCGACTTCGGGCTATTTTATTAATAAAGCATAAAAAATTGATGCGACGAGCACGGCCGCCAAAATGCTCATCAAACTTGTATGGAGCGGGTCTAGCGCAGTTTCGCCGGCATAGTCGCCTCCTGGCTTTCGCTGCGGGAGCGGATAACGCGTGGTGGTGTTCCACATCTGCACTAAAGAAGCGGATTTAAAATAATTTTAAATTTCTTACCCAATCGCCTAGAATTTTGCAATTGGTTTCAAATTCAAAGTGCAGCGGAAAGTAAAATTTCAATAACAAAGCTATGGACGAGTGACTGAGTGTTTTTTTAGCCGTAGTGTCATTTTATTGAAAAACAATAAGTCACTCAATAAGGTATATGTACTACAAACTGAATAATTAATTGACCATATGTAATACTAAAAACTCATATTCAATTATAAAACGGAGTGAATACGTTAACAATCTTAAAAATACTAAACATCACCTAACATTGGAAAACAATTATCATCCTTATACATTTGTTTTTATTAACAAATAATACTTGTTAATATTTAAAATGTAAAAACATACCTTATTTATTCATATGTCTGGCTAAAAAGCATTATTTATTCATTGTAGCTCATTGCAATAAAAACATATTAAAAGCTATGTTAATGACCGAATGTTACCAATATAATCATAATTTTATTGTTATATTAAATTTTCTGGACATTTGATTATAAGAGATTTTAGCTATTAGTCTGCTTGTTTATATCTGTCAGCTTAATGTATGGATCTGGCAACACTGAAGCAACTATTCATAAAAATACGGATGCAATGCTCACACATGCTACCACTGCAAAAAACTAAAATATTCTAAAAGTTGCTTTTGGCGCCGATTTAAAATTTTCGCTTAATGATATCACAACAGATATTTTAATTTTTATTTGGACTTAATAGGGTCATGAGTCTCAAATTTTTTAACTTATTTTAATTTTGTAATCTACTTCAAATGTTGGGAAATACTCCATTATTATTAAATGTAAAATATGATGACTGGCTTAAAGTTACGATAATTCTGTATCTTTATCTAAAGAAATAACAAAAAAAAAATAACGGAAAGAGTAATTTTCGTGTGACCGCCCTGTACAGGGTGATTCACTATATTTTGACCCCCCCCTTTAACTTTTTTGTTTTAAGAGTTATAAAAAAATGTGAAATATAAAAGTTGCACGAGATTTTATGAATTTTTTGAAAATGATAGTAGAAAAACAAATGAAGCCCAAACAAAATGGCCGCGGATGTTAACTTTATTAAGTTAAATGGAACACCCTGTATATTTTTAGATATTTGGATAGAACGTTCCCTGTCGAGTATAGTCACGTAGGGTTTATTGGGTCCATCTCTAACAATAAGCAAGATACTATTAAAAAACGCAAAGAAGGTTTTTTTATTAAAAAAATAAGACATCTTGTAATTGTTAAACCTCTTTCAGGCACTTCTGTCTTTTTCCGATTACGTAAGGATTTACAGATTTAGTTATAATATATTTTGACATATCGGACATTGATATGGTCCAAAATGCGTATAGGTATTTTTACTAAATCCCACAAATTAGGCCCTGAGAGGCCTAATTACTAATGGACAATGTTATATGGTAGGCCGTGACAGTGACAGGTAATGTCATGACAACATTGTTATTGTTTGACAGTTTGTATTATTATTTAATTAAAATGGGTTACACAGAAGTAGAAAATTGAAATGTTATAGGAATTAAAATAGAGCAGTTCTTCTCCATACTGTATTTTAATTCTAAATAATTTTCTACTTCTGTGTAACCTTTTTTAATTAAATAATAATACAAACTATCAATCAATAACAATGTTGTCAAGACATTACTACCTGTCACTGTCACGACCTACCATATAATGTCTATGAGTAATTATACCTCTCATAGCCTAATTAGCGAGATTCGTTACATTACTTATACATACATACATAAGTACAACAGGAACATTTCTAATGTCAACTTCTTGCATTATACTTACTATATTACTTACTATATTTTAAATTATTGGTGATGATAACATATCAGGACTTTTATAAAACAATAACGTACTTAATATAAAGTACACCACCAGTTGTAGCCTTCTAACATACAAATTGCCCCTAACATCGTTCAAAAAATCAGTACTTCCGTATATGGTTCCCACCTAACAAAATGCGAACAAAATTCAGTGGAAGTTATGAATGCTGCATACTAATGTCCAAAAATTATCGATAAAGAGGCATTAATATACAGTGTTTATGACCACAATAAATATGTATTAAGTTTCTGAGAATTTAGACGTAAGAGTTTTACACCTAGAGTTAATAATTATTAGTGTTAGCACATTTAGCTATTGTGATGATAATTTGAAAGTATAAGAATACCCAAGCCCAATTATTATTATTGTGTGTTTACAAAATAAATAAATGGAGAATAAAATTAATGTATAAATTTTTATATTAATAGCAAAGAATATTGTCAATAGTTTGTTTTTACGTCACTGAATCTTTCCTATGCTATTAACATTTTTAACGCTATTTCATTATTCTAGAGATATATAAACTCTGTGCTCAAAAAGTTTATGTGATGAGCGTAAATGTAAAAAATTCGTGTATTATTTACGAGTGAGAACAAGTTGAAATATTTTTGTGCAGTTGGTACCAGCTATGCGTCTACCAGAAGATTCACACAGCGACATGTTATGCGACCTCTCTTCGCTTGACACGCTGTTTTTCAACGCGACTGGCATTTTTACTTATGGAAGCTTTCTAGTGCCCTGTAAGAATTTTTAATGTTCCTTAGAAGACTACCGAAGCGTTCGAGGGAGAGGTTATCAAATATTTAGAGGTGAAATGTGTGCTTTTAAGTTTTCTAAATCCAAAACTCCGTAGTTCTTCCATGTGAAAAATCGCAGAAATTTGATGTTTTTTTCCTCGGTTACCGAATTTAATCAAGTACGCATATTTTTATAAAGAAAACGCCTGTAGAACTAAAAAGAAAACTTGAATTTTCTACATTTTAATATTTAAAAATGTAAATTTATTACAGGATTCAACAGAAGTGTTAATAATCTACTAGAGAAATGTAAATAAAAAAACAAAGCTCTCATGCACATTTGTTCCAAAATTTCGAGATTCACATTGATTAAAATGTCTGTCATTAAAAAAAAATGTTATGAAGAAAAAATTCAAAATATACAAAAATGTATCCACTCTTCTATAATTTTTATGAGTCATTTCAAATGTGGTTGGCAATTTGTATCATGTGGATAATACAGGGTGATCCCAAATAAAATTTAAAAAATTTAGGTACAAGTTCGTATGATTCTCGAAAACGAAATAATCTCAGTTTATTATTTTTCTTTGTTTCAGCGATTGTTTTGAACGGCACTTATTAGTCGGATATTAAAACTTTTGATGATAATTTAAAAATATAATGAAGAGGTGCTCTTGTTTCAAGTTGATAATACTACTTAACCATTTTCGAGAAAAAATGCATTTAATATTTTAAGGCTCTTTCAAAATCAGTTAAAATTTAAATAATTTGTTGTACTATAATGAAACAGAATTTGAATATAAAAGAAAATTATGTTTTATTATACAGTTGTAAGCTCTAAAATATGACAAAACTTATAAAAATTGTGAAATTTTGAAATAATTTTAAATGAAAATATTATCTGGAATTCTTGTCACAAAGCATTTAATGAATTTTTTTCGTAGAAATGGTTGTTCGAAGTCATAGACTTCAAACTATTCTTACTATTTTCTAATGATCTTTAATAAAGCTCTGATCAATTTTGTAATCAATAAGGATCATTTAAGCACTTTAGGACTTTAGAATTTTGATGAGGTTTCTAATTCATAAATGTAGTTTTGTGTCCGGTAATAACCAAATTACAAGAAATGTTTAAACTAGAAAAAATTGTGGCAAAATATTTATTTAAAAAATTACTCTGAGGCCGTGTATTTCCTTTAATATCAGTTTTCGAAAAAATATTATAGGAACTTATAATTCCTATTACTTTTATAAGTAAAATCACCTAAATTTTTTGTTCTGTATTTGGAATTCCTCTATATTTAGGAATTCTCTCGGAAACGATTAATCCTTTCGAAATAAGAGAAAAAAAAAGCTTCGATATTTAAGTAATTTTTATTAAGGATAACCCAAAAATAATAAATCTATAATAATAGTTGAAAACGATGCATTAACGAAAATGTTGTTCAGCAAGGATGCCGACGATTCGGAAAGCCCTCAGCTATTCTAGCGTTGCATCTTGATTCGCCATAAGTAAGTTGCATGTCTGCATACTCTTCGAACGCAAATTGGTCAATTTCAACAACTTAGAAGCGAAATTTCATCGCAAACAAAACAAATGTGAAACAGTAAATTAGTCCCGATCATTTATTACGTGACTGATCTGTTCATTTCTTTCATTATTTTCACAACGTGACACGGATGACATTGCATGACTAGATTTGATGCGTGCTATAGAGCTTTTATCACGCAGTTGTGAATAAAATCAATTTTTACCAACATTGTGTGTAAGACATGCAGTTGGTAAACACTTATCGGAAAAGATAAACGTGTTTATTTTGTTTCAAACCATTTTCGTTATCTTTAATAAAAATTGCTTAAATATCAGTCTGTTGGTGTCAACTAGATAACATTATGTTTTTGGAGAAAAATTGCTCCAGGGCCAAAACGGCTCATATCCGACTAGGGGTTTATATGCAAAAATTTTCTACTACAATCCCCCTCAAGTTTGGCAACACCTTTTTGAAACACCCTGTATATTTCCTTCTCTTTCGCTGGTATGTGTATAGTAAATTAACAAAATTTAGGCGTTAGCCGATACTTCTTTCTTATTTTCAGAAGTCGTGTATCACTTCAAACATTTCGTAATATGTATTTGTGTAATATCTTAATTATTAAACTTATTTAAAATGCTAAATTTTTATTGATTGCTCTTTTAAGACTGCAAAAAATATTTAATTTTCATAAATCTTTATGTCAACTTTGCAAGTCCTTCCTGTAATTCAATTTTGACACTTAATTTAAGCTTTAACTGTATTCGAAGGAAAATGCGCTTATTCAATCTTAAATTGACGCTTACTAAAAAATCGTTCTGAAAGTTCAAAAGAGCATGCTGTTTCAGACAGTGGGGGCTCGGTCGATCGTTATAAAAAACCCGCGAACACCTAATGGAGATTATTAAGGATTGTAAACGGAAAATTCCGATAAATGGGAGCTAATCAGATCTGAAATAAATGAGATTTGATTAGTTACTGGAGTTGAAGAGAGTAGTTAAAGACTTTATTTCAATATGGATTATCTGCTTCGACAACGTCCAGAAAACAAAGCCCTCTCGATTTAGCTACTCTAATACCGACTGCCTAAACCTTTGTTTTTTGTAATTTGAAAATACATATAATCAAATATTTTATTAAATTATGAGCTGATTTTATCTGATAATTCACATAGGTACTTTATAGGTTTTTGTCACTTGGTTCAAATAACAAATAGATAATGATAATAAAATACTTTCATTCTACTTATAATTCGTGGAAAATATCGCAGGATACGGTTCTGATAGTATTTATCTTTATAAATCTACAGGGGGATTCAGAACTTATAAAAAGAAAAGAATTGAATGTACAGGAGCCTCTTCGAAATACAATTTTGTATAAAAAAATCGAAGAGCATTTAGAAAATGATTCAAAAATCACTTTTCTGTACGACACTGGAAACTGGTCCACTGTAAAACCTGACCTTGCGCAAGGCAAAGTATGCAGCATGAACGGACAAAAAATTGAAAGAATTTCTTTCTTGAGGAAAGAAATAAATAAAATTTTATAACACCTATTTTATATCAACAATTTCAACTGCTTTTGACCTGACGTTACAACTGTTCAAAATTTGGTCCACCAACATGTAAACACATTTGGGCCCGTCTTACCCAGTTTCTACGAACTAACACAAATGTTGTCTTGCTTCACGATAATATGTTGTCTTGCTTAATAAATTAAAACGATCTCCATCAAGCTGCTATATGTACACGTAAGCCATTTTTGACACTTGAAAAACTAATGTAAACACTATTCGGAATCACCTGGGGCCACGTGGAAAAAGAACGCATTGTGTACAGCGCAGAACGCGAATGGCGATAGAGACTACGGTAGTACAGCGATGTAAGGGTTGTAAATACTACAACTTCAATAACTTTTTTATATATTGACTCCATATTTCGTGACGCGACAATTTCCAATTTTTTTTGGGTAAGTTGTGAATCACTTTTATATCATATCTTATAGTGGCATATATATAACAATACTATTATCACTTTCAAAATCTGAACTGCTGGTTGACAAAGAAATATTTTTATTTTTAAGCACGTTTTATCATTTTCTAGAATCTTATAAAATTGAATGAATTGGCTAGAATTTGTAGATCCAATATCATTTGAAACAATGACATTGCACAGGTCCCTTCTCTTGTTTGTGATCGATTAGTTTTTTAATTGTATATCCGGACCCTGTGGAGCCTTTTACCTAGTAGCGTCCATTTAATCCGTGCTGATGTCTATTCCATCATTTACGGCACGCTAGAAATTCCATAAATTTAATTGTGACAAAAATAAATTTTAAAAAAATGTGAAAGTTATCTGGATTTTTGTTGGACGTGTTAATTGCGCATGTAAACACAAATATATATTGATAAAATTTAGGTGATGAAACAGGTTAAGCAATAAAGTAATAGTCATTTTACTACAAATACCATTTCTGCATAGTGTTGAAGAAAAGTATGCCTGTGGCGGCTCGTAATATTGAGATTAGGTGAAGCATATTTATTAATTGATTAAAAAAGAAAAGAAAAAGCGCCGCAGGCAAACATTTTCTAATTTTCAAGGTTAAACGGCTTTAAATGAATCTGGAAATTTTTAGTTGCATTTGCAATATGTATTACCAAAAAACTGACGTTCGCGAGGAGGATTTTATAAAAAATAGAAAAATCCTTTTTGTTTTCAATTTTCCATCTGGAAAATGGCGTTTCCAATAGAATAATATACTGGATCATACATAGCAAACATTTCTATAATTATTGATATAAAACAAATATTAACAAAGTACCGTTATAATTGTGAACTGGGCGACGTATCGTATAAACTGTTAAAAGGCAGGCGATGGGCGATGGCGATGCTGTTTCAATTTCCGCGTCACTCGTTCCCCCACACCGTAGTTTACTCACGTGTTGGCCGCCCCGTTGCCATGACAACCGCTGTAAACAACGCTACGAAGTAAAGCGGAATATAAATTGTTTTCGATCCGCGTCACTTGCTTACGCTATACGATGTATGTACGAGGTTGATGCTCGCCCTCAGCGAAGGCAATGTTTTTTTAGAAGGCGTTCACCGCGCAACTATTCTGTTTATTTCTGCGTATAATACAGACAAACACAATACATTTTCAATATAGAATTACATGTACCTAAATTATAAAATTTATATAAAATTAAAAATAACTTTAAATTGCACAACCAAACGGAAATTTTAGGTGAAGCGGTCCGTCACTTGCGTTACCTGGCGAGCCGCCACTGAAGTATGCAATTATTATTTCCTTTCTAGCAGAAATATACATGTATATTCTAATGACACAATATGCTAAAGCACACAATTCACTTTCATTAAAATGAGACGTTAGTAAATTTATTTTAATATAATTAGTAGTTACATAAATTATTTTTAAATATCTTAGTGACGCCACTGACTTTACACACAAATAAAAAATTAGTCAAATCATACTGTTTATTTATTCTTGTTCGAAATATCACGATATTTACTTAGGTATATTATTTCTCGTCATTTCAGATACCTATGTTATAAGAATTTTCTTATTACTATTTTGCCGAATTTATTCCGATCTCGATTCCAACCACAGACTCCAATCTTTTCGTACACACTGTATACAGTGCTTTTATAATTGGTATATCTTACTATTTTTATACGGGTTATCCGATTAATACCATTTGACATCTAGTGATAAAAGGATATCTATCCCGTTTGATAAAAGGAATAATTATATGTATTGTTGCCAGATTGCTATTTTTTCAGATATAACAGGAAACATTTTTTTAACTAAACATTCTATATATTTTTACTAATTGTATGCTTATAGCAAATTATTTTGGATATACATATCTCTCTTACTAAGTATTAGAGACAAACTTTAAATATATCTCGATAATCGTAAGAAAACGTTGTATAAATGTTCCACTATAAACAACAGTGGAAATATATAGGGTGCTCCATTTTTTTGCTTTCATTAATTAGGAGATGTCTTTTAATGAATAGATATCAAAATTTGACATTAATCAGACAATCCCTTATAAAAGTTATAGGGTTATAGGTTGTAGTTATAGACAATTAAAAAAAATTATAACATAATTTGTTTAAAGAACTAAAATTAATGTGGCGAAATTTTCAGTATCTTGAAATACATTTAAGATAAAAGTTATTAAAATACTGAAGTTCCTATGGTGTACAGGAGAACAAATTGTTTCACTTAAACCTATGTTTGGTAGATAAGATTGACTGACTGCTTTTGAAAAGATTTCGATAGGAAAAGTTATTTAAAATTTGCATACCGGGTAGATTTTTTAAAAGTCGGAACTTTGGAAGACGTTATAAATATTTTTACAAATTCTTGCAGCAGCTCACAAAAAATGTAAAATGTTTAGCTTAATTTTAATGGTGGATTCTACATCACAATTATCAAAACACAGCACTTCGTTTTTAATATATTAATTAGGTCAAAATTTACGTGGTATTACCATTTCTAATCAGTTAACCCTCAGTTAAAAAGTATTTTCAAACTTTTTCCACATTTAAAAATTCTTTCATTTTACTTATTCATTTTTATTTTTTGTAATGAACATATTGCCCACACAAAAATCAAAGATGTGAAAAATAACAATAAGTTTCTAAACATTTTTGCAATGTGTGATTTATTTATATTATTAAATCAAAACTCAAAAATCACTTAATACTACTATACAGGGTAGGAAAGTACCGATGGTCTACAGTGTAGGAAAGTACCGATGGTCTATCAGAAGTTACGTGAGAGCGATAAAGTTAGTTTTAGAAATCCATGTGATAGACAAGGATGGCTATAATGAAGGCGTCTAATAGTCAACGCCCATTTCGCCCTTCCACAAATAAGATCCACTTCTTATTTGTGGAAGGGCGAAATGGGCGTTGACTATTAGACGCCTTCATTATAGCCATCCTTGTCTATCACATGGATTTCTATGACTTACTTTATTGCTCTCACGTAACTTCTGATAGACCATCGGTACTTTCCTACACTGTATGTATACATACCGTGTTTGGAAACCTAGGAATTATTTTCTAAGGATAACCCTATTTGTCATATTAAACCATATGAAATAAAATAGTAAATACTTTGCAAAAAAATGGGAACATATTGAAAACTGCTGGAATCAAGAGGACATCATATTGTCAGTTAGGTGTTGGATGTCATCAAATGGGGTTGCAACTGTAGCGTAGTCTTTGATCGAGTATTACAAATCATGCAGCATTTGGTACATGACAAAGTGGAAAACGATAGTCGCGAATATATGTTCTGCAGCCGCAGCATTTTGTCTACATTCACCGTTTATCAGTAGTACATCAATTCATTCGCTGTTACCGTAATTATGCACCAATAGAATGAAATACTAACCCTTAACACTAACACTCCACTTCGACAATTTTACCAATACCTATTAGACTAATACCGAAACACTACTTATAATAATTCGAGCGGTAGATGTACGTCGTAACAAAAAAAACAGCCAACAAAACATTCCAAATATATTAATAAGTATTCAGTAGTCGGTGGTATTAAATAATAAATAAATGAATCAGTCTGAATGGACATTGCTTGATGAAGGAGCAAATAGTAAGTTATCAACAACCCGGCTAAAATATTTTGTCTATTTTTTTTTCTGCCATCGGCCTTTCTTTCACCAGGACCTATCACCCATTAAAAATAAAACTCAAATTTCATAAACACCCTGCATTTTCACGCTTTGTATTTCTTCCTAACTGACGGTTGATTGTATGTGAACACATTTGTAGAAAGACTTAAACGATCTGTCAACCTTTGGTATTCCCCTGGTGGACTTCGGTTGTGTAGGCCGAAGTGCCGGCGTTCAGGGTCAGTCAGGAGAGAAGCGGAGCCCGTTTTGATGCGGGTGAAACGTCGGTGGAGTGTATTGATCGGTGAGGAGGGCGGAAACCGACAGCCTTGCTCCACCGCGTGATTCGCCTCCAATGCCTACCTTCGGATGTTGTCAAATCTACTAAAAAATCACAAGATGTACCAATTTTCGTATGAACACATCGATAATCGATATATAGATAAGTAGCGTCGATAAGGGAATCCTTATCATTGAGGCTGTTGAACTTTGCGTTTGTATCAGACGATGCACCTAAGTGGTTATTTCAAATCTTTGATCTAAAGTAGAGAAATCAAGGTGTTGAACTAGTCGTATTGAACAGTAAGTGTTTAAAAATCAGCTTTATCAAATAATATCTCAATTGTTGCTGAAAGTTGCTTTTCACAGAAAACATAGTAATTTTATAGTCGAGATAAACCCAAAAATAAAAAAATAAAATAAATTACAGTAATCACACCCGTAATAAATCCACCTGCGAAAAAAGAGGTTAATTTCATTTAAACTTGAAATACTATTATAAGTGATTAGATTTTTATAATACAAAGAATAAGGCTAACATTTTAAAAACCAGATTAAATTGAGAGCAGAAATAAAATGTTTCTAAAATACAAAAATTAAGCACAAACAATTTATAAATTCATAACTAAATATTTTACAAATTGTAAATAAAGATATATTTAAATAAATACATTTCTCTATTTCATTTATTCCCTTCACAATTTCCTAACAGTTGTAATTAATTAAGATGCTTCGGTATAGTAGGTATAAAAATCTACATATTATGAAGTCAAGATAAGTCTACCGTACGAGACGTTATTTGAAAAAATCCGACAACGCCGGCGCTTGTCATAGGATAAACGTGCTCTGCCAGTGTCTACTAAATACAGTCTCGATACTCGAGAAACGTATATCTCATTTTGTTCCACTACGAACATGTATATTGATGCAATCCGAGGGACCGAGGAAACGTGATTGCAGAACCCGATAACTGTTTGTGTAAGTGGTGTTTTAGTAAGCAAAACTTTGTTGTTAACCCGATAGCACGTTTGTGATCGTTGTGAGGTTATGTTTTATGTTTGGAATAACCTTGGTCTAGGAGCGATGTGTGAGTATTTCGTTTCAGTTTTTACACTCGAGAAAGGGTAAATAAAGTGAAGCTAAACGACATTCTTGTATTGTTTTAATGTTTACTGTACGTGGATAAGTGGTATGCGTAGTCTGTACGGCAAATAATAAGCGCGCGGTAAATATCAAGACGATATGAAATTTCGTTGAAAGTTATTTATATAGGTACTTATGTATTTGTGTACTGTGGAGGCGCGTGACTTAAGAAAATATAAGCGTATGCGATAGGTTATTTTTGTATAAAAATTGGCCTGATCGGATTTTTCCCGCGCATTCTTTATTTAAATCAAAACACATTGAAAACGATATGTATTATTAATAGAAGAGCAACCCATCCAGGAATAGAAAAATAATTACCCTAATTATGCACATATTTATTTTTTTAATTACTACGTGCAAACACAATCATAGGAAAAGTAAAATATGATTTATTAATTAATTTTTCAAGAGGAATTTCATATTTTATCAATAAAAAATACAACTAAGCGTCGCTCTCCACATATACCTACTCTGTTTCTTATAGAAAACATACCTACTGTATATTTTTGGATATTATATCCGAATGCTTTCTTGGGATTACAGAGGTTTTCCTAGATCTATCCCTTTTATTAATGAAGATATGAGCAAGGGAACGTCATGTCTAAAGATTAACAATAATCTCTTCCAAACACATTACACTTAGGCACATTCTTATTATGGCCATTTTTCCCGGTATCAAAATAAAACCAAGAAATAAAAAATACAAATATTCAAACAATGCAGTTTTCTTTTATAAGAAAATCATTGATACTCTACAGGCTGTTACAAATTTGCTTCTCACTACAGGGATTTCGGAAACGGTAAGAGATACGAAGTAGCTTAATTGGGGGCAAAGTTGTATAATCAGGGGACCAACATTAAACCTCTAAAAATCAAGGCTAACATAATTAGTTTTCGAAATTTTTGAAAAAACAAATTTTGTATTTGTTTCATATTAGCCTTGTCTGAGGTGATATTGAAAAAAGAAGAACACTTTCTCATGGCAACTTTGTGTCCTCTATCAAATGGCATAATCAATTTTCATGTGTAATGTTTCGTTTCTCCAAGGCCATCATCAACTTCATTTTTTTAAATACGACCCTGGAAATTTTATAACATTTTTTGCAAACTTCATGACCCCCAATACTGTATTGTCTCATTCCAAATCAGATTCAAACGTTTTGTCTCGAAAAATGTATTCGTTCCAAAGTATCTATTTTTTTAGATTTCTATGTTTCTTGAATTCTCGTACACTCTAAGTGCTTTAGACTCTTTGAAATGCACCTAGTGATTTAAACTATTACCATCACACGTTACAATAAAACATTATTAGAATTTTAATCTCGTGTCCATAATTATTTCTAGATTTCTCGAGTGCTCAAAATTCAAACAAATTTCGATCTAATTTTTTTTCAGGATATTCATACAAAAACATCTGACATGCTCCTTTACAGTTGCGCTTACAGGTATAATAAATTCCGATTATATTAGGCTTATAACTTCATTTTCAACATTTGCCAAAACGGAAACTTTTTGAACATTGATTAAAATACTTAATTAATATTCATTTGGAGTTTTGGTTGTTCATATACATTTTTAAGAATTAATTTGTCATAATTAAATTAAAATTGTAATAATTGTAGGTGAATTTTACAGGGTTTAACGACACTTAGAGTGTACGATAATTCAATAAACATAGAAATCTGAATAAAAAATTTAGATAAAGAAACGAATTGAAAATGAATTTTTTGAGACAATACGTCTGAATCTGGTTTGGACTGAGGCAGTACAGTATTGGGGGTCAAGAAGGCTTGCGAAAAATGTAATAAAATTTCCAGGGTCGTATTTAAAAAATAAAGTTGATGATGGTTCTGGAAAGACGAAACGTTACATATAAAAATTGATTATGTCATCCGATAAAGGGCAAAAAGTTGCCATGAAAAAGTGTTCTTCTTTTTTCAGTTCACCGCAAACAAGGCTGATATGAAACAAAAACGGATTTCCAAAATTTCGTTTTTTTTTTCAAATATTTCGAAAACTAATCATGTCAACCATGATTTTTTAGAAGCATTATGATGATTATGCAACTTTGCTCCCATTTAATCTTCGTATCTCTTACCGTTTTCGAGATCCCAGTAGTGAGAAGTGAATTTGTAACAGCTTGTATAATAGCACAGGTCAACAACGGTCAAGAAGTAGACACACTAATATGCATTCTCGAAGGATTTTGGTGTGCTGAATTCGAATCTGCCTGCAGAATTGCTCTATCACGTCAGTTTTTTGAGATATCCTAACCTAAATGTGCAAAAAACACTATTTTTCGACATATTTGAGGTTATATGCCATCTATTCTTTTTCAAAAACATACATATAAATTAAAAGTACAAGGCTCCCTCCTTCGAATGCCGTTGAGTTTGCTCAAATATCTTTTTTTTTTCGTTGAGATATCACATGTTGAAATTTCCAAGTTTATCAGGTTCTTAATATGCGAAAATCTACAAATATGACGAAAAATAGTGTTTTTAGCACTTTTAGGTCAGGATATCTCAAAAACCTGACGTGATAGAGCAATTCTGCTGCCAGATTCGTATTCAGCGCACCTAGATCCTTCGGAAATATATATTCAAGTTTCTGCTTCCAAAAAAAAATTAAATTTTGTTGGTCTGTGTAGTCAGACAACCAACTTTAGCAATCAAAATACAGATGTCAGCTATAAAATTCATATCACCCTTGTTCGTAGTATTAATAAGGATAAGAAAGATTTCGTAGGAGGTATATCCAAAATAATAAAAAACGCATTAAAATAAGAAGGAATTATCTGTTAATTGTCAAAAATTTAAGAATTATAAGTCTGAAAATAAAACCAAAAAAAAACGAATTAAAATAGGAAGNATTGCAGATCAGAAACTTCATACTCAGAAACCTTCAATACATACGAACTCAAACTCACAAACTCCAAAACCACAAATCCACAAACCCCAAACCCACAATCCCTAAACCCACAAACCCCAATCCCACAAAACCCGAACTTAAAAACTCCAAGCTTACAAACCTCAAGCCCACCGACTCCAAACCCACAAACCGTATGGGTATGAAATTTCTGAATTGCAATCGACTGCTTGGATGTGTAAGGGATCCTTAGTAGATTTTCGCGTATTAAG
Source organism: Anoplophora glabripennis (assembly GCF_000390285.2). NCBI lineage: Eukaryota > Metazoa > Arthropoda > Insecta > Coleoptera > Cerambycidae > Anoplophora > Anoplophora glabripennis. The sequence goes on along the minus strand of NW_019416476.1, from coordinate 270,036 downwards.
AAACTGAGAAACTTAAAAATTTCAACATGTGATATCTTAACGAAAAAAAAGATACTCAACGGCATTCGAAGGAGGGAGCCTTGTACTTTTAGATTCAATGTATTAGTTTTTTGAAAAAGAGTAGACGGCATTACTACATAACCTCAAATATGACGAAAAATAGTGTTTTTAGCACTTTAGGTCAGGATATCTCAAAAACCTGACGTGATAGAGCAATTCTGCTGCCAGATTCGTATTCAACGCACCTAGATCCTTCGGAAATATATATTCAAGTTTCTGCTTCCAAAAAAAATTAAATTTTGTTGGTCTGTGTAGTCAGACAACCAACTTTAGCAATCAAAATACAGATGTCAGCTATAAAATTCATATCACCCTTGTTCGTAGTATTAATAAGGATAAGAAAGATTTCGTAGGAGGTATATCCAAAATAATAAAAAACGCATTAAAATAAGAAGGAATTATCTGTTAATTGTCAAAAATTTAAGAATTATAAGTCTGAAAATAAAACCAAAAAAAAACGAATTAAAATAGGAAGATAGCTTTGGAAATAGCTGCTAGTTATCAAAATTTAAAAAACAATATTAGAATTAAAAATGAACCAAAAATTTTAGACAGAAATACCCACATAAAAATGCAGTTTTGTCTTAAAAGAATGTTAATGTCCAAAATAACTCAAATGAAAAAGTTATCAAGAAGGCAGTTTTTTTGGAAGTAGATATTAATTATCAAATCCTAAAAAACTGTAACACAATTTGAAAATAAATCCAAGAATTAAAGAAGAAACAAACAATGCAATTCTTCTCGTTTAACAATACGAGTTACCTAGGTACAATGTAGTACGTCCAGAGTAACTCAAATGAAGAATGAATTACAAAAAATAAGGAGAAAGCCTTGGAGGTAACTGTTAATAATCTGAAGAAAAGCTGAAGTTTGAAAATAAAAAGAATTTGAAAAACAAAATATCTTTCGTGGAGTTTTCTTTAGAGAGAATCCAGATACCAGAACATCTATTTATTTTCAATAATTTTTGCTTTGCTGAATATATTATTTAGGCAATACTTGGAAAAGACAGCTGAAATTTTCATGTTCCTCGAATTAAGAAATGGCGCCTTTCTGAAGCAGAATATACCTACGACCTGATTACTTTCCGTTAATTTTACGAATGTGACCTTTAAGGTGAATAAGGAGATATATTTCTTTTTTTTATTTTTTGTATAAAGTGGCAGATTTATTTAATTACTTTCACTCCCATTTACGACCGCGATCCCGAGAGAAGAAACTTTCAAGGACATCAAAGTAAATCTGAAATGGCGAAAGGGTTTCCTTTTGAAGTGGAAAAGTCATTACGAAGTCGCAGTAGACACAAGTAAATTACCGAGAACCGAGAACTGCCACCCGATGCAAATTAGGGTCAACGATCTCGAAAATCACAGAGAGCCGACCGCCCGGCGGACAGGGAGGGGTGGGGAAGCCACGGTTTGATCGTCACTTCTTACTTTCAAGTTTCAAGGCTACCTCGGATGACCTACTTTCCCGCGTAAACAGTAGCGCAAAAAATATTGGCCCCGCTAGAGTTGTCTCGCTTCTTATTAACTTTTATGACTCTGTTTTGAGGAAGTCCCCAGTTAGGATTTTTGATGCTAATGAGTGACATTTATGTTAATGATTAAATACAGAAGTAGGTAGCAGAGAGGGAAATATTATATTAACATTGGAATACTTGATATTTGCACCAAAATTAAAATATGTATCCACATAAATGTAATATACAGGGTGTCCTGTAAGGAATGTAACATACTTCAAAAGAAGCTTCTTTGGGTGTAAATAAACAGATTTAGAATACCTACCTATTTACCATGATGCAATTTTGCTTCTTTATAAACTTATTGGCCTTTAACATTTGACATTTATTTTTTTGATAGCCGAATATAAAATGAGTTTATTTTTTTATATAAAACAGAAAGATCGTTAAGAATACCTGAAACTGTTTGTTTTCTTGCCATATTTTTTTTTACCCGTGGAAAATTTCAAAATTTGTTACATGTCATTAAAATACGTCGTTTTATTGAATTCATCAGTTACCAACCACCAGTTACCAGTTACCATCAGAGTATTTGGGGAAGTCTATTTAACCGTCACTCTTTTGTAAAATTTGCCACTAAATTAAATAGTTTTTACGGTTTTATATACTATTACACAGCATTACCTATTGCATTTCTGGCTTTGAAGCAATACATTACTAAGAAGCCGAAAGAACAATGTACAATTGGAGAATTTAAGTGTATCCATGAATTCAAGAATTTTGTAATATAAAGGAAAAGTTTCATTCATAAAAAATTCTGAAGTTGGTATTACATAAATACTAATGTCAGAAAATAAATCCACTAATTGTAAAAATGTCCGTTATGAAAAAATATACAGGGTGGTCACTAAGGTCGGCGCGGCGGGGTGCAATATTAGGGAAAGTACCTATAGGCCCTAGAACTTCGGAGAAAAAAAATTGATTAATAATTCGACCAATAGAAATCGCTGGAAAATAGTTTTCAAGTTCGTAGCTCGGCCGCTAGGGGGTGCAATATACATACCAAGACATAGAGTTGAATTTTTCTCAGAAATGTTTCCTATTCAGGTATTCAGGTAATAGTACAAATATGGATAGCTGGATTCATTGCGCATAACTTTTGTTATTGAGATTTGTTCCATCTTTCGACAGAAAGGGTGTGGGAAGTTCCTAATGTCTGATCAGAAAAATGCATTTTCTTAAGGATTGGCTCATTTTTAAATGCAATGCTATAGTTTTCTTTACATAACTGAATTCAGCACAAAAAATTGATGAATATAGTATAAGTTTAAAATTTCTAACGAAAGTGTTCTTTATTTATTGGCGATATTTATCCAAGTTTACGTTGTTTCACGTTCTCTTAAAAAAGTGAAAATTTTTATAGGATAGTTTGAAGAGCATGTATGTATGTATGTATGTATGTATGTCGGAGGGTGGTGGAATTGTTTTTTCCACCGCGGCACTTAAGCCTTACTAGGCCCCTTGTACACCTTCCTTCATTACTCGAGCACTTTTCTTCAAACCATCCTAATTACTACACGGGTGGCTTGGTGGCAAAGTCTCGTACAGTTTATGTATGATAGCATGGTCTTGAGTTACAGAGATTTTCTTTGCTCTGTTCTCATTACCATTTATCGGGGACCACACGCATGGGGAAGGTGTTGCGCGACCCAAGTCTCTGGTAGGCTGCCACAGCCACGTCCCCGAGCCTGCCTTAGGTCACCCATCCAAATTCCAGCCTGCGTCCGTGATGCTTACCTCGGCAGATCGAAATCCACCGGCTAAGACGCCCGGCTAGGCGGTCCCCCTGTTTGAAGAACATAAAAATAGCCAAAAAGGAAAACTATTCCCAGCGATTAGATCCTTGGTCGAATTATTAAACAAATTTTTTTCCGGAAATTCTAGGGCCTATAATTTTCCTAATATCATACCTCGCCTTAATGGAACACCCTGTATATACTTATTTAATGAATGTTGATATTATGCCCTTAATATGAAAGGTTACTGTCGAAGTTACTACAGAGCCTTCATAAATGTTTACAAGCCACGTGATCGATCTTAGGCAACCCAACGTTGCACGACTAGTACTGGTAACGAAAATTCCCTGAATCTTGGCTTCACCAATATTAATGATTTGTTTACAATGAACCATGACAAACCATTACGACTACGCTCGAAATAATGCGATCGCTGATTGGTTGGATAGAATCTCGTGAAAAACCAATCACAGCCGGAGAAACGGAAAGTTGTATTTAAAATTATTATTCCAAACAACGTGGCTTATAATCATTTATGAAGTCTCTGTACCTACAATTAACCATTTACGTAAAAATATGATGTGACCAATAGCAGCCAATTTTTTTTTCAATATAATGGTTTAACAGTTGAAGCGAAAATATATGTTACCGTTGTACCGGTGTACAATAGATACAATAGTCATTTACAAATTATATAAAACAATGCGATTCAGTATTTGAGGATGAGACAGGAAGAATCAGTTTGAGGATGTAGTCAGACTTTCAGGGAGGTAAATACACATGGTAAACAATCAAGGAAATATTTATATGAACTAGGAAAAATATATATGCGAAATTCTTAGATACCTTGATACTCCTATGTTAAACTAACAGAATCCACATCAACACATCTATGCAGCAATATGAATGGTAACATCTAGGAAAACCAATAAATTACTAATACTCGTAATACTCTATTTTATTTACGATTACGGGAATAACATAAATCAACCCTACTTTCAAGTACTGTTTACGATGAAATAGGTATAGATATTACTGGAAAATGTGGTTTTATCTTATATCGTTAAAGTTACATCATACTCCTTGTCGATGATAACGAACTAAAAAATACCTAATTTACTGATGCATACTTATCTACTTATTAATTACTTAATTACTTAAACCATTTTTATCCATAATTAGTTAAACCTGATAATGATAATACTTCAGTGCAAGGCATTATCCCATTAATGTCTACTATTTGAGAATTGCTATTGGGAGGAATTTTTTAGGTCTGTTCTCAATGAACCAAAGATAACATTCGACATTTTCTACTAGACACATTACAAAAATGACGATTACCTGCTGTAAAGGTCTGTTACAAGTATTGGTTTTCTATGCTCTTGAGGCTGCCGTTTCTTAATTTTCCTATTAATTATGAACACTAATAAAAGGACGCCATACGACGGCAATTCATCAGACGTAAACATCAATTACACCGAAACCTTACGTCAATTCGAAAATTATCGACCAAGCAGGTTGGCCTGGCAAAGGACTCGCGCAAATACTGCCCCATACAAAAGAAACAACAAGGTCATATAAAGAAGAAAAATGGTGTGCAGTTAGTTTTTAACAGTCTGACGGGTTTGTTATGGGCAACGTTCAGGTAGAATTTTAAGAAATTCGGGCCGGTTTCTATGCCTCCCTTCCGTTACTTTGGACTTGTTATATCTGACATGTGATAATAACTGTTAATGTTGTTGTTCTTTGTGAAATGTTTTACAGTATTGGTAGGTAGGTGTCTTGAAAAAAACTGCTGAATAAATTGAATAATCGAAGGGGTTAGACCAAATGTGATTAAACTGAAAGTGATATTTTTACTCACTACAGATAAGCCGTTGGATCTTTACGTTCATGTCATCAAGCATTCATTTCCAATAAATAAAGATAACCTGCAGAAAATAAACGTTGTTTAAAAAAGAAAAATGACAATTTAAGAAACGGAAAAAATAATTTTTTTAATAACTACAAAAACAGTACATCCAAGCTACAGAAAAATATGAAAATTTGCATGAACATCAATTTGATAATTTCCCTAACAATTGTAATCATTTAATAGAACTTGTAGGGGCTGATGTGAAAAGTATATTGATGTGAGAAAAATCATGAAGTCAAAATATTTATTTCAGTAAAATCTACGAAAAGACAAATATTAAATAAACTAACATTATTTAAAGGACAATAAATGTATTATTTTCTGAATTCCAAACTTGAAAAATGAATATTTGTCATAAATGTAAAAATATTGCCTAATCAGGACCTGTTCAAAGTATGTGCGGTCAGATTACCTCGCACACTCCACTTCCCCGCAATTTGCATTCACTGGTACCCGTGAATTAGAATACAGCCAGTCTAGGTGGTCTATGATCAAAACCAAACAAACTTAATTTCGATTTACTGAAACAATCACGTAACTCACAGAAAATCCATCTGTGACAACAAATCAAATATAGTCTGTCTGTTTCTCATTCATCAGGGACATTAATGCCCGTTTGCACCGTTTAAAATTTAAGCCAAGTTAAACTGAACTTGGTTTAATTTTAAAACTAGGTTTTAATAATCAGCTTTTGCAGGAAAATGCATCAGGAAATTGAAAATATCCGCTCTTATTTATTTTATCCCTAAATGTTCCTAATTACAAAATTTTCTTATGTAGAAAATTTTCTAACCCTCCTGTCCTACACTTTTATGTCTATTCTTTCCGAAATAGTACAAAAGTAACAATTTATTATACCAGTAATGAAAGATTTTTGTGAGGTAAGCAAAATTGGTTTTTTGCTCTCATAGAACGTTATTCCAATTTCAATTTCTCGAAATATGAAATGTTTTAAGATATTATTTTATTTAATAAACCAGCTAGTGTAAGTTGTTTAAATGCAGTAGTTTTTTGTGTAGCATAGTTGTCGAAATTCTTAAGTAGTAGATATTGTGATACCAGACATCATCACCAACTTTTATCCATGACAGTATAGTCTTTCCGATATCAATTGAATAACCAACAGATTGACAGTATGTACCAGGTTCGGTTGCTGACGCAGCAACTCAGCACTGAAATATTTGAAACACTTGTTCCCATATTTATTTAGCCATATCCATATACAGGTCTGGTCGAACTAAACGTGGAGGTGGTATAAATGTATACGACCAGTTGAAGAATGCGAGCGCGGGAAAAGGAAAACGATAACTCACAGCAGTGGTTGATAAATTGCCCAGCAGTGCAGTACAGCAATGCGGAATTTGGTGTGATTTAGGTAATTTCAATTTATTATAGGCACTTTCTTTCAATCATTCATATTACAATTGCGAAAGGGAGAAATAAGAGGGATATTTTGTTTACTAATATTATCACAACATGGCATTTTGGAGACCTTTTGAAACGGAACAAAACGAAATTTACCACCAATATAATAAAATTGTTTGAGGATATTTTAAATATGTTGTTGGCCAAATGAACATATAATAGAAATTTTCTACACATTATATACAAATTATTATAATTTTTTACCTTTAGCAGAAAACTTTTTTAGGGACGCCTATGAAACTCATTAAATTTGATTGCTCGTTTTTTTATACATGTTCAACTGACTCCGGAAAGACTATACTTGCCAAAATTCAAATCATACGTATAGGCATCGTGAACATACCATACAAATTTTCAGCAGATCTTTTTTTCATAATTACTATATATATATATATTAATTATCAACATTTACATATAAATTTTAAGTTTTAAGAGTACGTATTCTGGTATCACTATTGTAAGTACCTACTAGGTAGATACCCATCTTCAGAGTCATTTACAAATTTAAGATAAGACAATTCAGTAACTGAGTAATTCGAAAATTAGCTAGAATAACAATGATGCAATGACATACGTGGAAGAGAACCCTTTAGTCGACAGAGTTTTTGGGAAGTATATGGAAAACAGTCTAGGAAATATTTTTAAACAAAACAGGAAAAATTTAATTTCAAAATTCGTATACACCTTGATTCTAATATCTTAAATTAAATAGAGTCTAAATCATAACACAATTAACTAAAAACAGTAATAAAAATGGCAACATTTTTTAACATGCGTATTTGACTTCATATTATGACGAGGAGAGAATAAGGCAGTATTCAGGGATGTTGTACCGATATTCAGATCTAACTCTGACTAGTTTAGATTTAGATATTCCTTAAAACCTTGTTGAGCCACGTATATAACCAGATTCTTTGAAAACAACGAACTACGGATCTTAATTAACATACCTACCTCAATCTGAGGTCCCTAAAGGAATTATTTTCTATGATTTTAGAGGCATCAAAGATAATAATTATGAAATATTTTAATGCTTATAGCTTAATTGTCGCTTTAACATTGAAATATCAAGGTGTACATCGTTAGTGGGTCCTATTTACGTTGATTCTGCATCGATACGTATAACGATGTAGGTATCAACATGTGCCTCTAAAATTTGTACCAATTTAGGACGCCACACCGAAATTGGATTTATAATAGCAATATTTAAATTTGCAAAGAAAAAAGGTGTCACATATATGGCCAGGAAAAAAACTATTGCACTATTTTAATCGAAATTGACGGTACCAGCTGATAGAATGGCAGTAAGACAGTTATATACAAGTTGAGATTGGTATCTTTTGCAATATATTATCGTGTAGGGAGTTTTTAGAATTATAAGACCTTTTGATTCAATCTTAGTGAAAAATCATTTCTGTAATTGGCATAGCCCCCAGCCTTATTGTATGTTTCCTCTGTGGAGAAGGAACAAAGTGCGTGGCAACTGACAAGCAGAACAGCGTGCACCAGAAACCGGTGCATACAAAATTTTATTTAAAACTGCACGGCGGCTTTGTACACCAGATATCTGATGCTCGAAATCACAGGAAGTAGCTCCCTAACACAAAAAACAATTGTGCGAAATAAGCGGAAGTACTTGTTGCACTGAATTCGCTGAGTGTACAAAACGTGTTAAGCAGGGAAGCGATTGTCTTGGTAATTGACCACGGAGCACGGCAAGTTTCTGTAAATCATTGGCGTATCTTGTTAATTATTCACTTGCAAGTTCCATTGGTAAAATTATGATGACTGTTCTAACTTTGTATCCATCTAATTTATTTTTTTCTACTGATATTGTATACTACGTCCAGCATTGAATTACGTCATCAATATCCAGTAAACGGTTACAGATTAGTAGGTCGCGCTTTGCCAGTAGGTACAAAATAACGCTATGTGCCAGTATGCACTGAGTACTTCATACGTCTTTGCTTATTAAAGTCTTGATCAGCATTGAATTATACCTGCAATATCTAGCAAACAGCTAAGATCATCCATTAGTAGAACCAATATTTCGTATTATATCTCTGCCATACTCATACCATGTCTGTAGAAAGATATTAAACCTACATCATCCGTTGGTCGTCTCACCGATGGCATACTGAAACAGCTAATAAGATCGAAACCAGTATATGTGTGGTGGTTTTACTAACGAATATTTCTTGCTGTTTATGCTGGTCGGGGCGATAGTAGGCAGAGTAGTTGTTTCCCACAATATAGCACCTGCAAATTAAGAGGTCGTTATCTACCAGTTAGGCAACTGAAGGAAGTGCAATACATTTTATATGTTACATCTCACCAAAACGTTCCATCTAGATAGACAACAAATGCGTTCTATTTTCATAACTCTTGTCTCATAAACCATTCGCGTTTGGATACTAACCCCCAAAAAATGCGTCTGGGTGAATGATTCTACAAGATCGCAATATTGCAATAACGCGCCTTATACTGAATCTATTCGAGGTCCATACGTATAGTTCTTCCGAAGTCAGTTGAACATGCTTAAAAAAAACGAGTAATCAAATTTAATGAGTTTCATGGGCGTCCCTAAAAAAGTTTTCTGCTAAAGGTAGAAAATTTGTATATAATATGTTGAAAATTTCTATTATTTGTTCATTTGACCAACAACATATTTTAATTATTTATGTTCTCAAACTATTTTATTATATTGATGATAAATTTCGTTTTGTTCCGTTTCAAAAGATCTCCAAAATGCCATGTAATAATATTAGTAAACCAAATATCCCTCTTATTTTTCCCTTTCGCAATTGTAATATGAATGATTATAATAAATTAAAATTATCTGAATCACACCAAATTCCGCATTACCGCACTGCACTGCCAGGCGACTTGTCGACAACTGAATTTTATGACAATGGACCAGAGCAACAGTGCGTATTGCTCTTTTCCCGCACGCTCCTTCTTCAACTGATTGTATACATTTCTACCACCTGCACATTTCGTTCGACCAGACCTGTATATGGGTATGGCTAAATAAATGTGGGAACAAGTTTTTCAAATATTTCAATGCCGAGTTGCTGCTTAGCGACCGTGCCTGGTACATACCTTGAAGTTATTGGTTCTTCAATTGACTTCGGAAAAACTATACTTACAGAATGTAGTTATGGGACATATACAGGGCGTTTCTGAAATAAGTGCGTTCCTTGAAAAGAGTGATAGAGGGAAAAACTTTTATTGTTGCTTATTTGCGTGCCTTGTGTCACCCTTTTCAAAGAACGCACTTATTTCAGAAACACCCTGTATAACTAGACAAAGTGAAATGTTTTAAAGCAAATAATACGTAGATTTCTTCCTATTTTAAAAGGTTTCGTATTACTACATCTTTAATATTTTTTCCAAAGTAATTAGCTATAATAGGCTTATTTGTGGATGACATTTATAACCAATAACTAGTGACATTTGTCTATGTAACGTAGGTATCACATATTTTTGTTTCAATTTATGTCTAAGTAAGTAACTGTTTGTTGGTTTCCTTCTATACTAAAACATAATACGTTCTAATATTATGAACTTGATATTCTAATCGAATGTTTGATTGAGACAAGGTAAAACTTTAGTAGAAATTAATGAACTATGAGTATAACTGACGTTAGCGTATAATGTTTTAAAAATTGAATCATTTGTAATTCTCACAGTTTAAACCAAAAGCTCATCTAATTTCGCCTTATTTTCTGTTTACGATGAAGGCATTATTAATATTTGTCAAGCACTTTCCGAGATTTTTTCAAATGGATTTGAAGTCAAAGAATAATTGAGGATATGTAACCGGAAAGCAGAAATATAAGATTTTACTGTGAATAGATCAATGTACCTATTATTAAATGTATTAATCATGTATGTATTATAACCAGTGCAAGTACATAGTTTTGATTTGATTGCGATTATGTCGAGTTTTACCTTGAAATTAAAAAAAAAATGAACAGTGTTCCCAAAAGAGATGTTTTACTGCAATAAAAGAGTTGCTCAATTTACTTATTTCGATATCAGAATTGTTTCAGATAATTTAAATTGACTTATTTTAAGAAATTGTAGTGTATATATACAACATAGTATCTACTCAATTTTACAATAACGATTGTGTTTATCACATAATGATGTGCGGGTCAATTTGAGCATGCTTATACTTATAACCAGAGAAATAAAACAAGTACTCGCGATGCAGATGCAGCTCATGAAAGAGATAAGTACCGACATTTATTAATTTTAATTGTGTAAATGCCTTTAATATCTCGGGATATCACCGTCAGACTAAACAACCTACTTATACGAGCGACATTTATATGTATAATTACTGAACGTACCGCTATTTTTGCATTTCACATAAGGCTGTTTTGTGGCTAATTATAGAACTGGTTGCTATTCTGCTATAAAAGGAATAACGGTTTGACCCCATGCCTCGCCAAGAAAAATATTATGTAAGAACATAAATAATAATTCATATTTTTGATTAAATCGTGAGTTATCTTGACATGTATGATTAGGTAGTTTATTTTTAAATGGATCAGACTGTCATCGTCACCAAGTTTTAATTATTGGCTGGGAATAAAGATGATGCTTCTGTTGGCAATTAGCCAATTACCAATTTGTTTATGTTTCTTCCATTGTAATGCCATTTTGCATGTGTGTGTGTGTGTTTTTGGGCAAAAAGGTTTTTCCGGCGTTATTGGTCCAAAATATTTAAGCTTTTAGCTTTTAAATGTTATATGTTTTGCCTACTGTTACTTTGTCAGATTCCAGCTGCAGGAAGTTGTTTGGGTTTAAAAATCTCTATAAACCAAGAATATAAAGCCACCCTTATTCAAATGTGTAGGTAGCAATACCTTCGACGCAGTATGATAAAAATTAGAGTAGTACGTAGTAGTAAGTTAAATTTGATTGATGAATATAAAAGAAATTGAGTTTTCAGTAGTTTTCAAAATTCAATTATTATTATTATATACATTATTTAATGATCAATAGACCTTTTTAGTAGTGACGACACATAAGCCAAATAATAGGCAACCCCATAGTGTACATTATTATAAAGAATTTCTCAATATTATTACTAGATCGGTTTTCGACCTTATGTACTTTGCACTAAGTGCCAAAAAATGTTTTCTTTGTCATGACCCTAAATATCGCGATATTGGTTGTTCTTAAATACTTCTAAATCCTTGTGAAAATAAATTCAATTGAAGTTGTTCATTTTTATAGTATCTATGTAAATAGTACACAAGGGTCAGATTTGGTCTGTACAATTACATCTATGACAATTTGTAGCGGGTTGCCTAAAGATGTTACGTCACACTAAATGGATCTATTGTATGTTAAAAGTTAACTATAGTATTGAAGTTATTGTACACGATGTCCCAAAATAAATGAGCCGAAAAGTAACTGAATTTGGGACACCAAAATACTTATTACTCATTACGATTTAAACTGGGATATAACCAAACATACTTTGTCCAAAAGTTGATACATCTTGGGAGAGTGAACTACTTAAATCCTAAATCAGTTTTTGACTAATTATTGTAAATAAAATTTGTAGTTGAAATGACCAAATATACAGGGTGGTCCGAATTTTATGTAGGAAACTTCGAGGGCAGATAGACCTCTTTAAAATAATATGTGTTTGCCTCATAAACATAGGTCTGGAACGGCCCCGTTTTAGAGGGGTGTTGAAGTTGTTAAAAAAATTGATTTTTTGTTTATCTCTCAGGAATCTATTAATTGATCTCAATAAAATTTGGTACAGATAATAATCTATGATAGTAGGCCTTGTATTTCCTAAAATATGAGCTCTAAAGGTACAACCAGTGGTGTACAACTGGGCAGGGGGTCATCTCCTTTTTACACCACTGCATTTTTTACAAATTATTGTAAAGGATTTATATTCTAATGCACAAAATACGTAAAAAGGTAACTTGAATTTTATCCCTAAAATTCGCCGTTTTCAAGTTATTCATATGAATACAATCCCTTGTGGCAGACATTTCTAACCATAATATTACAAGAATATTTATGTTTATGCTTAAAAGTAAAATTCTTTACACTCGTTTCCACACCATCTGTGAGGTAGAGTTTCCTACGTGTTTTAGTTTCTTCTGGGAGTCTAACCCAATATCTTTACAAATAAAAACAACTTAAACCAAAATGATAATAAATATACATTTACCTACCAAAGGCGAGGGGTAGTAAATTTTCACAATCTGCATATTTGGTCACAAGAAAATCCTCATGAAATTCAGACAAGATCTTTTCAACACGAATTTTCTGTGAACGTGTGGCTCGGAATAATTCGCAATAAAGTTTGTGGACTTTTCTTGTTGCCACCCCGTCTAAATTCCCAGTTATTTCTAAACTTTCTAGAAAATCATCTGGATTTGGTATCACAATGGATGGTGCTCCTGCGCATTATCGGAGAATAATATAAGAATGGCTTAATGAAAATTATATGGGGCGATGGATAGGTAGAAGACTCGGTAGAAGACCAAATGCCAATGTCAACCATAATGGTGCAGAGGGTCCAGTGTCTTGGCCAGCCAGATTGCCAGATTTCAACCCTCTGGACTTCTATATTTGGGGCTATCTGAAAGGTAAAGTTTATTCTACTCCAACAGATACAAGACCAGAACTACTGCAACGAATAGAAGAGGGGTGTAAATGGTGTAATATATTAAAAGAAAAACCACCATTAGCTTCAATTAATTCAATTAATAGAAGATGTCAGAAATGTATCGATGTGGGTGGTTAGTAATTTGAACAATTGTTGTAAATACGTAACGTTAATTTTGTTTTTTCTTTAGTTGCTGTTGCTTGGTAAATAGGTATATTTTTATTATTATTTTGATTTAAATTGTTCTTATTTGTAAAGAGTATTAGGCCGCCATGCCAGGGAAAACTAAAACGCGCCAGGAATACTACCTCACAGGTGGAGTAGAAAGGAGTGTAAATAATTTTGTTGATGTGCTTACAAATAGCACTTACTTTTTTAAGCATAAACGTAAATATTCTTGTAATATTATGGTTAGAAGCGTCTGCCACAAGGGGATTGTATTGGTATAAATAACTTGACAACGGCGAATCTTAGGGAAAAAATTAAAGTTACCTTTTTTACGTATTTTGTGCATTAGAATATAAATCAATTACTACGACTTGTAAAAAATGCAGTGGTACACCAATGGTTGAACCTTTAAAGCTCATATGGGGGAATGTAAGGCCTACTGTCATAGATTATCTGTACCAAATTTTATTGAGATCGGTTAATTGATTCTGGAGATATAAACAAAAATCCATTTTTTTAAATAATTTCAACAACCTGTACATCTAAAACGGGGCTGTTCCAGACCAATGTTTATAAGGCAAACACATATTATTTTAAAGTTTCCTGCATAAAATTCGGACCATCCTGTATAGTTATAAAAGAATTAGGTATTGACTAAGTCATCAAATTCAGGGCAGTTAGCGTTATCAAGGTACTACATTAAAATGCTGATTATTGTTTATGCTCGTCATCCCACGTTAGTTTTTAAGATATTTAAAAACTATGTTATTTAAAAAAATAATAAAAAATTATGATTTCAACACCCTACACCTCTTAATATCAACTTTTATATTAAGGTAAGATAAATATTTTGGTTTTACTTTTCTTTAAAAGGTATTAAGCTAATTCAATTCAGGTCTAACAATTTATGTCAAAATGCAACGTCAAAAACAAGATATTAACTAATAGGTAATTAATATTGTCGAAAATATCTACTCTTGCGGTACCTATGTGTTTTTTTGTCATTAGTAATATTTGGAGATTATTTTTTTAGATAATTATTTTAATATGGATGATACCTATAACATTTTTATACATATTGGAGGTGTGTAATTCAATGTTGGATGGAGCCTCAGTTCGCAGACTAGTTGTTTCCTATTAATTAAAATGTCTTTGAAGATGCATTTAACATTTTTGGCAATTTTTTAAACTTAATTTGAATTAGCCTCTTAACCTAACCTTTTAAAATAACGCAAAATAGGTACATAGGTGTGAAAGTTAATATTAAAGAATAAAAAATTGAAGGTATTTTGCTCTGTATTCCGTTAATTAAGAAACACCCTGTATATTACTTTATTTGAATATGAGAAATAAATTTAAAATAATCTTAAAAACAAAAGAATATATAATTGTCAATAAAATGCATTCATTAAAAATTGTAAAAATTTAATGGTGTAACATTTTGGTTTTTGTAACGAAGACACTCCCAAAAAAGAAACCAATTTTTTATTTATTTTTATTCAATTCACTTTGATTAGAAAAAAAGTTTCAGAATTATTTTGTATCTAGGTAGGTTCAATACTGACAGAAATTTAAAATTTCCTCTTGTCAACATTTTTGTCGTAAATAACACGAGACTATACCTACTTTGTGGTAGATCTAAAACCCAGCGTTTCAGTTATTTGCTGCGAGCTACAACAAACTCTGTCGCTGTCCGACGGTAAACAGTCAACCCCACAGCACAGCTGTTGCGTTGTGCAGGGCTAAGCGTAAAATATATAATATTGGCTCTTAACCTAAACAAATACAACAGTATAACACTGATGTATTTCAAAAGTTTATCTCTTAAGAGGGTAGGCCTAGGCATATCGGGGTATGGTATAATAAAATCGAGCCTAAATTTTAAGTAAACCAAACGAAAACTAAATAAGTATTCCTTTCTCCAACAGCTGTGCAGATAGGCATTTAAATTCGTTCTAGAAAGCAAACTCAAAAATTTTAAATACCTAAACATGCTTCAAAGGATTTGTAATTTAGAGGAAATTCGTTTTTAATCAATATTTTTTATAATCATGAATTTGAATTGAAATTCAAATGTTTACAACTCACTTTTTGCAACTAGATATTTCAAAATACTTTTTGTGTGTTACTAAATATCTATTGCCTGTATAAACTTTCTCTGTCGTAGTCATGACGAAGTGCAATTCAACCAAACCGACTTGTTACTTATTGGCAAAGGGGCAGGCATTTATGGAGCAAAGGAATACGTATATTAAATCATCAAATATTATTGCTTTTGCGCATAATAAAGCCATTTAGCAAATACGATGTCCGAATCAGCAGAAACCTCGTCAGCCATATTACAACAGCTTGTTTCAACTCACAATATGATAAAATAATCTGCAAATAAAAGCAGAGCAAGCGAAAAAAGCCCTAATGGACCCCTATCCAAGAACGTATGGCAATTGAACTAATCAAAAGCTTGCCTACTTACTCACAAAATGGATTCTGCGTGTTGTTTTCCATTAGTTAAAGAATAATTATTCAGTATGCAAAAATACACGTCCTAAAAATTTAACAAGAAAAAATCCTGGCGTCGTCTGGACTGGACATCTATTTCTAACTTAGGTTGTTACCAAACACTACTACTAACAAATACGAGTCTCACATTCTATCTTAAATATAAGAGAAACTCGTAGCGACCACACCTGTCTGACGGGTTCGTCCAAAATGGACTCGTCCGCTTTTAACACGGCCCCTTTCTATAGTTTCCGTTCATGGCTGTCTCGATTTCCAACTGTGACTAGTAAATTTTGTGGCAACTCACCTCGACCCAGTAAGAATCTCCAAAAAAACTGCGATAGGTAATCCAAAAAAGGGTGTCGTCCGTTTGCACAACACGGTAAGTCTGTCACCCACTATTTTGATTAAACGCGAATAGGTTTTTTGAGTTTGGGGTCTAGGTAACGTACGCGAGACTGGTCGGTGTCTTTGCCCTGTAAAAAGACCCTCTTGGTAAAGATTACAGCCCGTTTTGATTGGTGAAATCGCTAACCAGTAGGGTCCGCTTCCACGGAATAACGCTGGGCGGGCTTTCGGAATTGTCGGCGAGATGGAGGGGATGTTGAGGGGGGATATTGTTTGAAGAATTGGGAATCCACTGCTCAGTGGCGCGCCACCAGGTAGGACGCCATTGCAACTGTAGCGTCTTAATTTATTCAAAATGGAAATTTTGCAGAAGATATCGGGACGATGCTGATCCACAAATAAATATTTCGGTTATTATGAGGCCTCTTTGACTGTACACTTAAGTGCCAGTTTCTTCAACTGGTGGGTAAATTTAACTGTTAGTTAAATCTATATGTCACTTTCTTGTACATATATGCCTCATGAAATAGATAAGTATAGAATTAACTCGAAGATAAATTTATCAGGAAATTAACAAAACCGGCCCAAGTTTATAATTTTATGAAACTATTCTCCTTTACAGTTATTTTTTAAAAATTATTAATAATGCGTCATGGGTAGCTGAACCTGAGAATATTTTAGGAATAATTAGATACATGTTATTGAAAATATATTTAAAAGGTAAAGCTATATCTCCCTCCCATTTCTATCATATTTTAGTTAAGAGGTTTCTAATCTAAGTACTTAGGTGGGTTTTCATAAATACTGAATCGACAGTGTGAACGAATGAAGTTTTAGGCAATCTAAATATTGCCTTATAAGCAGCTGTGTAAAAAATATCAATAATTAAGAAGATATATCTAGTTACTCGGATATAATTTTACAAAAAGTTATATTTTAGATCGAAAAATATTGCTAGTATGTATTATCATATTCATAATTAACTATTACTATAAGGGTTCAGTTCCGTCACTTTTTCTTCTTGTGTTTTCCTATGTATTAAAAGAATAGTAATAATGAGGCCATATCACACTATCTGGACAAGAGGGTGACGAGGACAAATTGCTAGAGTGACGTTCCATACGACAATTGATTATTATTATAAACTTAAATTACTTAGTTAAGATGGCGTCACATTTATAACTAGATAGTAATCCTTTGCTTTCATCGTCTCGTCGTCTGACTCGTGGGTTAGAACTACAGCATATTTATACCTTTAGTGAAGAAAAATCCGTCGTGTTATCTGGCAACTTGATTTATACCTTAATAAAGCAACAAAATTTCCAGAAGAGAAAGGTGATACCTACCTATGTTTCCGTGTATGTTTCCTTATAAGCGAAAATCACGCTACTATTAAGTGACGTGCTATAAATGTGAATTTACTGTAGCTGAGTTGATATGACGTTGTAGGTATGTCTTATTGTTAGGCCTCTTATACACCCTCCTTCATTACTCGAGTACTTTTCTTCAAATCATCCTATTTACTACACGGGTGGCTTGGTGACAAAATCTCGTACAGTTTATGTATGATAGCATGGTCTTGAGTTACAGAGATTTTCTTTGCTCTCTTCTCATTACCATTTATCGGGGACCACATGCATGCCGAAAATGTTGAGCGATCCAGGTCTCTGGTAGGCTGCCACAGCCACGTTTCCGAGCCTTCCTTAGGTCACCCATCCAAATTCCAGCCTGCGTCCGTGATGCTTAGCTCGGCAGATCGAAATCCACCGACCAAGACACCCGGCTAGGCGGTCCCCATGACATTTAAAAAATATAAACATATAGTTGTCATATATGTTGTCATATCACGCTTTTTCTATTTACGTATCACGCGTATAGCATCACACCATTCACTATTTCTCACAAATTTTAAAATCACGTGAGTTTGTGGTTCATGACCTCAAACAAAATGGACGAGTTATTGACTGAGATTGTCAGAAAGCATCTAGTATTGAATGATAAATAAAATCCATTATCCTAGACCTAGACCAAAATGTGCCCGATGACGACCTCACAGTTTTGATACGTTAGGTATATGACAATTCTGCTCATCTAAAAGTTTTCTCGTGTATTCCCAGCCATTGTTTGTTATACATGAGAAAAGGGATGTGTCAACCGTCTTGTAAAACTAAAACCAAGCAGGATAATTCATCGAATCACCAGTGAGGGCCCTGAATAGAAATTGTGTAATGAGCTTTTCTCAAGTTTTTACAGCAATATTTGTTGTGGTTGTGTGAAACTTGCATTTGTGTTCTCGTATTTAGCTATTTAAGGATTTAGGTAGGTAGGTACTCTTTTGTAAAATGTAGTAGGTCACTATAAAAGAATTGGGGAGAAATTTCACTCATATCAAGATCTGTTCACACTGGATTGAGTGGAATTTTCACACCGTAACCCAATATTAATGCAGAATTGACGAATTTTACTTAAATCTGAATATCTGAACTCCTCAGTGAGTGATTTTTTATTTGATTATGAGCATATAAGAACAACTACAAGTTAGGTTTGCTTCATTATGATTTACCTATATCACTTTTTGTTAATTTCATCTAACGTACTTGGTAGTGCAAATATAATGAAATTATTTTATTACAATTTTACGCATAACCAAAAAGGAAACACAAAAACATTGAACGAAGTTTTAATTTGGCATACCTATAGTATATTTAGGGTGTTCCAGATAGACTTTCAATTAGACGTTTCTGGAAAACTACGCGTACTGGAATTATGAAAATTTATGTACGGGGGTTTCTCCTAATGTTCTGTTGATTGAAAATATTGGCGTCGCCGTGGAACTTCCGGTTCTACCGGAAGTAGACGTCAACTCGCTTATTTCAAATGTAATGTACTATTTTTTATTTAATTTTTGGATTCTACATCGAATTTTAAGGTACGTTTTATAACCTTACTTTATCCTTAAACTCAATAGTTTTTGAAATATTTTGACTTTTTCAAAATTTTTGAAAAAAACATACCTACACTTAATCGGTTCTATCTCCTCCAATTTTTAAGATAGGAAGCTGAAATTTTAGATGGTCAATACCAAAACGTGTCCAAATATCTGGAATATTCGAAAGTTAGTGCATGTTACACAGGGCGTCTGAAAAATACGGACCAATTGTTTCAAATTGAAAGTTTAATAACTCGCTTATTTTAAATAGAACACCCTGTTTTATAATGCCAGTAGATGCACCTGTTAAATATCTTTCCATTGGTATAAGCATCCAGATCTTATTTGTGGAAGGGCGAAATGGGCGGTGGCTATTAGACGCTTTCATTATAGCCATCTTTCTTTATCGCACGGATTTCTTTGACTTTCTTTATCGCTCTCACGTAACGGCCGATGAACCATGGGGACTTTCCGACCCTGTATAACAATAGCCAATAATTATTACAATAAATGGAAATAATTACCTACCTACACCTCATATTAGATATTTACAAACTTATACACAGTTGTTTCATATGTTTACTCCTTCAGTAAAGCTTATCGATTTTCAATTAATAGTTGATATGAGGTCCTCTGTTATATATTTATGCTGTACATACTTCTACAAATGATTCGCCATTTTCATTATTTGCCGATATTATCTCTTACAAGTTATAAGCACAAATAACATACCTCTTAAAATGTTTACTAAGGTGGATGTAATCTTATCTCCCAATTTAGATGGCAAATACCTACAAGTATCTAATTTAAACTTCGAAATGTAGCTTTCATAATGTACCTAATAGGCGTTGAAAATTTCTTTAGCTAACACAATATATAACCTTTCTGAAAAATATATCTTATATAAAATTACAAAATTTTTTGGGCATACATTATGTAAATAATTACATACTTTGTGACACTAATGGCATGGTGAGAGATTGTATATTTGTAGTTGTAAACCGATGCATATTTATAGTTATAGTTGTAATTTTGCTTAATCGATTTTTACGTAATACATGACTCCAGTTCCAGTCAATACCTCCAAACTTTGAATAGAGACACACTACTGTCACATGTAGCACCACTGTTATACTTTTAAACTTATGTGAGTTGAATAGTCAAATAAAAAGGGCGAATCCAGCAAATGTATACAAATTCATGGGTTTCATTTTTTATCGCGAATTATGTCAGTTTTTGGCTAGTGAATTTGATGGTCAGACATGTGATAGGTATGTCAACAAATATTAAATTGTCTCATTTTGCTAGATCTTTTATATTGTATGATAAATACAAAATATATGAAATCCGCAAACCTCAACCAACCGATCTAGATACATGAAATGAAAGGGATTATTGAATTATTTATATCAAGGTTTGACATTTACAAACTATGGGGTAGGTTATATAGAAGGAGAGAGAAACTACAGATGTACCAAATATTCGCAAAGAACAGCTCAAATATACAGTAGCAAAGAGTAGTTCAAATTTTATCTGTAAGTTATCTATATTTCCGCTAACCTTTAGAAGTCACCGAGATATTTCCGTTGCCTACAACCAATCGAGGAGTTATTTTGTGATAACGTATTGAGCAAAATACATTCACTGTCGATGTCGGTCCAATAAGTGAATTGAATCAGTTATTTGTTTATAAATTGGTAAAATTCATATAAGGGTTTCAGTTGTGTTGGATCGAAAGACTCGTATAGAACTCATTAAGGAAGTGATGCACTTTTGATCTCTCGACCTCTCTAGCTGGTTGCAATCGCTGTAATGATACAAATGATTAAAAAAATCTCCGCAAGGATTTTTTAAAACTGTGAACGATTTGACATAAAATGTTTAAAATGCCAACTTCAAATAACACATTTTTGGTCATGGGCAATGTTCGAGAGGATCGTATCTATACAAATTGCATTACATTTGGGATATTTTTATAAATCTTCTTGAGAATCTACTACTTCACCATATCTTATCAAAAAATATTTAAAGAACGTGTGCCTATCTACTTGAATATAAAATTAGATCAACTGATCATATATAAAAATGGCTTATTTTTCCTTATAGTGATGACAGTTGTATTTATGTACCTACTCGACTCGTATAATTACTAGTTCTACTGCCAATCTTTTTTTAATCTTCACGTCACATCTCGAAAAAATTTTTGTTCGTCTTGTGGATCTCATTTTTGTTATAATTTTAGATGTTTTTTTTACGCAAAACTCACTTCCTGAAATGAATGAATAAGAAGGAAACTTTTTATAGGTTGAACAATTTTCAGGTCCTCTGGTCTTTCGGTTTAGATTTCGTAACCTCTCGAGACCGATATCGCTTTTTTCTTCAGAAGAAGCTCTAAAACTAGAGATTACAGTTCATTCTGAAGAAGCGACATGGGTCTCGAAACGGCAAGAAACCTAAACCAAAAACATACCAGTAGGCCTAAAGATTGTTCATCTATTGACAATTACCGCTGAAAGCTACAAATCATGATACCGTTTTTTTAATGACTTTGTTCGGAAACTCCTATATTTTCATGAGTGTATTAGTTCAAAATTTTCGTACGATGGGTGACTCTTTTTCGCTGTTTCGTTGATCATCTACTATCTGTTAGACATAAGAAGAAGAGGACTCAGTGTCCTTCACTCTATCTAACATATTTCGTGTTGTGAATTCACATGCATATCGTAGTTGCTATAGATGCCTTTAATTGCATTCAATACTCCTCTGCCTCTGGGTGTTCCAAATTAATTTTCTTGGTAGGGTATAGAAGAATTTTCCTTTACAGAGATGAATAATGAAATGGGAAACTGCATGTTTTCCGCAACTCGCTCGATCCTTGCCTTAAAAGTTCCAATATTGTCAAGTTATTCAAATTTTCCATGCTTGGCTTTATTCCATTTAATTTTACAGTTTAGATGTCAATAACAAATTAATCAAAAGATGGGTAAATTATCTCAATTCCGTATAACTAACTGATTGGTAAACTAGAAATTAACCATTATAGTCTCTTCTCGCCAAAAATGATATAACACCAAGTTTTGGCCACCGAAAATCTGTCGTGTGTTATGTTTTGCATAGTAGATGCGTTGCCTTTGTTTATGAAGGTGGGTTCTGTATTTAATAACAACGTTTCGTTTGGTTCCATGAGCCTTAGTGGATTATTGTTTGTCTGTTGATTGCAATCGAATGAAAGCTTACACATCTCCATCTTGATAATTTTCTATTGTATTTATTTTTACCCATTTATCTGCGTAGAAGAAACTACTTGCGTTAATGAATTGATGAAGCCGCGGTTAGTTATCAAACTGAATTGCTCCAAAAACCTCATGCAGTGATGGTCGCTAGAACTGATAGTAATTGTTCTAAACATCGCTTCCGGTCCATTGTGGTAACGAAACCAGCGAGAACGCGTTGCTTTGCATGGGACTTAATAATGTGACGTTACACTTCTTGAGCGTTTCGTTTGACAGACTTGTTCTTTATATACAAAGTCCACGCGTCTGCTATCCAATATTTCCTCTACCTAATTCCCTGAAATTTAAGGAAGGTTGTGTTACCTAACGCTTGCATTAAACTCAGCGTATTAGATTTTGGTAATGACCACTAGCGATCATTGTCGGTGTTCATCGCTGCCTTAAAAACTTTCTCTTTCCCAGTCGCAACCCTAGCAGATTGTATTGCTTATTTCATAGTATACAGATACTTCTTCAATCGACAGTGTCCAGCTATGGGTCTTGCGATGTTTTTGACATACTGCATTTTCTATTGCAATGCTGCAAGGGAACTTCCTATTTTTCTAAAGGATTCTCTTGTTTTAAGTCCTTTTGGTAGACTGTACAATGTTACAATGAAAAGATGAATTTCTTATTTTTAATTAAACTAAACCAACACAGGATTGCTGGAATCCAGTTAATAAAAAACCAACGCAGGGGTCTGACTTAGTTTTCTTTATCTTTGTAGAATTGTAGGCATGAAATAATTTGTATCAAGTAAAAATAAATACAAACGGTGTGAACATGTCCAGGCAGCCTCCATTGTAACCCCTCCGGAAAATCTCCGGCACTGCCACCCGTAGTGGGGTGACGTGACCAATAGTTGTCTCTCGGTCGACGTACGCTCGCGCTCCCCAAGATATGGATCCGGGCGTGTGTTCGAGCATGGCTGGTGACGCGCCGACGCGTGCGCACTGCGCCCCATCCGGGACGATTGGCGAACGTGACTTCATCTACGTCGACGGGCCCCCGTGCATGTTCTCTTTTATTGTTATCTGCTAATGGCTGATTGAGATGATTGGGCGGTTGCTCCCGCTATCAAATAATGTCACAGAGTCAAATTGTGTGAGGTCTCACGGGCTGGTGTGTTTAACCCCACCTGAGCAGGTTCAATTACGAAATTGGCCTATGAGGATTACATGTGGTGCTTTTGGCCCACGCGTACTCCGGGCTAGCGCTTTGATAAGGCACCCGTTTTTGAAGAAAAATGTACGCCTGTTGAATATCGCATATTAATATTTTGCGTCCTTCATCCAACGGAGAAAACCTCCACTTCTGAAATTAGGATGTTGCTTCTAAAATTGTTCAGAGAATAAGTTACTAGATATATTTTAACTACTTTAAATATGTAGGTACTACGTATGTGTATATTCGCTTTTAAATGGCACATATGATCTGGAATGTGATATTTGCATTCCTGCACGTAATTTTTTATCATTAAATTTAGCTTATCTGGCGTTTTAGTTTATATACCTAATTATGCTCTTACTTTTCAATTAGTTTAGTAGGTATCTGAATAGGAATGGATAATTTTTTATCAAATATGATGTAGCAAACAATTTTAAATACTTATTTTTATTGCCTCAATGGATGATAAGTTTCAAAACGTTTTACTTTTTATTTCTGTACTGCAAGTAGTAGAATTATTTGTTTATAACTGAAGTTGTATGTACTATTAGTAGCTAGTTTATTCGAGTACTGTATCTATCAGTGGTGTGAGAAAATTTCTTCACATAACATTAGATGACTCCGTTTAGTTTTGTTAATGATAGTTTTTTATAAAATCTAAACTTATTTGTGAAGAAATAACAATAGACCAACCTATTTAGGCACGCCAAAGGAGTTACTCCCAGGGATACCATTTTTTTATTCTCTGTGTATTATATAACTGTTAACAATACATTAAATTAAAAACCACTGTAGTGGTGTATCGATCGATGTTTCATCGTTTTTATTATTTTATTTATTAACCTCTGAAGATGTCTTAATAAGGAAAAAAACGTTGACAAAGTGTAAGAGTGGTTTTTATTTTAATTCCTGAGTTCATCCAAATTCAAATTAAAAAAAATGAAAAAGTAACTTACGGAGGCCACCAACTAAGTACAAAAAAATATTTAATTTAATTTTGAATTTTTTATTTTCCTCTCTTCTTTTGTAGATACTTATTGACAAACACGTTAGTGTTTATACAGGAGTACCTTTTCAATGTTTATTTATTATACGCTATGTATCTATTGTTTTTTTTAAATATTATTTCATGTATAACACTTCGGTTAGATATTCTAGATAAAAATTACATGGGCTTCCAGGTGAGGCAAAAAATCTTCCGCTTTTTATATATTGTTTTGTACAATTTGTTGTAGGTATACAGGGTCGGAAAGTCCCCATGGTTCATCGGCCGCTACGTGAGAGCGATAAAGAAAGTCATAGAAATCCGTGCGATAGAGAAAGATGAAGCCGTCTAAAAGTCACCGCCCATTTCGCCCTTCCACAAATAAGATCTACTTCTTAATTGTGGAAGGGCAGTGACTATGAGACGCCTTCATTATAGCCATCCTTCTCTATCGCATGGATTTCTATGACTTATTTTATCGCTCTCATGTAACGGCCGATGAACCATGGGGACTTTCCGACCCTGTATATCAACTCACTGACTTAATATCATAAGTACTAATATGAATTAGGATTATTCGCAAATTAGTAAGAGGGCGTATATTTGAACTAGATGGAAATGCAGGCAGCATTCCTTACTACACTACCTTGCCACTGCGCATCGTACCATCAGGGCTCAAATCTGGTTTGCCTGTGTATTGTTCAAGTTAAGAAAATAAGGTCTCCATTATTTGTAATAATTTTTATCTATCTAGAGAATACCTTTTCATTGGTAGGTAGAGATAATTCTGAATGCGTATTCGTAATCGTTAAATGCAAATGTCTTAATATATTTTCACTTATAAAAAGTTGATAGTTTAAACTTAGTTTTTATGTGTCTTTAAATGTTTGCTACTTAAGCTATAAAAAGTATTTTCCTCGATCTTAGAACAAAATACTACTACGCAACACATGCGAGAGCCTGGTTGCCTATGAAATCACTATTTACACATTATCATTTGAAAGACTCCAACAACTTTTGTTGTACCAGCGATAACAGAAATAATTTTTAACACCAAATTGTAAATACCCATTTAATATATTTTTTATTTCATTCGACGTATACGAAAAGCTTAGTTTTCACAACCACAAAAAGCTCTTATGCGAGTTTAAAGTGTGGAAATAATCAACTGTAACGATGATCGTGGCGCTGTATATCTATATATAAAACGGGAACCCGTTTCCGTATTCATCTGTCGGTACGTCACACATCTCCCTGCCTCATTTATGCCGCCGTTTGCCCCGCGCACAGAACATCACGCTACGCCGGGAAGCCAATGCTCGGTGATGGCCGGTGAGCGCAGACGCGTGTCCCTCGTCCCCCCGCGCGGGTGCCGTCATTGGCCTCGGCCCCGAGAGTGCGCCGACTTGTGACTGCCGACGGCGCGGCGTTGCAATCGCGTCGCCTGGCACGCACGAAGGGGAATACGGGTGCCGCGTCCGCGGGGGACGGGGATGATGCTCCCTAATGACGTGTCCCATGTGGCGGCGACTTTAACGTCGTTATGAATGGGGTGCGTACTACGTAGTATTTAATCTGTAGCAGAATTTGGAATTCTTTAAATGGCGTTTTTATTTTCATCATACAGGGTGATATCTATTCACATAGGAACAGGAACATAATAATACAATAGCCAAAATTATACATTGAGCAATAACATTACAATACCAATTGCATAATGGCGCAAATCCATACCCACCTCAAACAATATTAGAGAATAAATAAGTATAAATTATATTGGGACCTGTCTATACTCACAGATATATTTCAGGAAAAAAGGAGAAAGCATCACTTATATAACTGATTTAAGTAGAAGTATATCATCTGACCAAAGTATCAAAAAAAAACTCAGAAAAATATCAAGAACGGGCAATAAAAATAGAAAGAATTTGAAAACAAAACAAGTGCACGCCATTCCTTTTATTATTTCAATTGTGTCCCTTTTTAATAAGAAATGACCTTTTGATGATCCGGAGAAAGTTGTGAAAAAATAATAATGATAATGGTAGTCTTTCCGATCTCAATTGAAGAACCAAGAGGTTGGCAGTATGTACCAGGTTCGGTCGCTGACGCAGCAACTCGGCATTGAAATATTTGAAAAACTTGTTCCAATATTTATTTAGCCATACCCATATACAGGTCTGGTCGCCCAGTTGGAGAATGAGCGCGCGGGCAAACGCGGCACAAACACAGTCGCACTGGGTGACGTGGCTATAAATTTAGTTGTCAATAAATGGCCTAGCAGTGCATTGCAGCAATGCGGAATTTGGTGTGATTCAGGTAATTTTAATTTATTATAGGCACCTTCTATTAATCATTGAAAGGGAAAAATAATAGGGATATTTTATTTACTAATATTTTACAACATGGGATTTTGGAGACCTTTTGAAACGGAACAAAACGAAATTTATCATCAATATAATACAATTGTTTGAGGACATAAATAATTAAAATATGTTGTTGGTTAAATTAATGTACAGAAATTTTCTACACATTATATACAAATTATTATAATTTTTTACCTTTAGCAGAAAACTTTTTTAGAAACTCATTGAATTTTATTGCTAGGCGTTTTTATACATGTTCAACTGACTTCGGAAAGACTATAACAATAACTTAATCCATATGGATATGCATCTACACGAACACTGTTGCAGGAACTGTTAAAAACAGCAGAAATAGTTTCAAAAATAATAAATTATACAACGTTACATATAGAAAACGAAAAATGGAATCATAAACAAACATTTGAAGCACGAAAAACGAACAAGTATATGAAGCACAAATGAAAAAAGCATGAATTATACAAATATCTAAGATTTAATTCAATTTAAATAAAACAACAAATTGCTTCATATCCAACAAAATAAGAACTTCACCAGTATTCTAAAGAGAGACTATGCCTGCTCCTCAAGTCAAAACTTGTGTCGAAAAACTTGTTTAAATACAACACCTTTATCATTTCAATCTATTGGTCCAAAACAGACGTACAAAATATTATCACACTAACCAGAACATAATTAACAAGAAGAAAAACCAGAACATAATTAACAAGAAGAAAGGGAAATCGCACCCCTAACATGTTTAAAGAAAGAATGACATTAAGTAGAAGAGAATGGAGAAGAGAAATGATAGATTTACAAGAATTGTGCTCCAAATTTATAAAATCCTTAAGATCTTGTTTCCATAGGACTGTAGTATAAATATATACAAAATGCACACCACTAAACCTATCAATACAAAAACACCCTTCGACTTCGTCTTCAGTTTAGTCTTCATTAGAATAGAAGAAAATAAAAAATGTCTTTTAAACCTTTTCTCGGTACATCAATCACAAACATGTAAAGGACAAATATACAAATTTCTATTGAGAGAGGTCCTTGAAACTGAAGGTTTTATTCTTGCAATTCATTATTACAAATGCCTATGAAACGCATGTTCTAAAGGACGACATGGTCTCAAATGGTAAATGCAGAAAATGCCACTTATTTCCCCAAAACAATCGATCATATAATATTGGACTATTGCAAGTGTCTAGTACTGATAGGCGAGACATATTACTGTGGCCAAAATTATACATCTGGCAATAACGTTATAAAGACACAGATCAGCGCCTTTATTGGCCAATAAAGTTGTTGAAGTGCGCCTCATACAATGGCCAGTATAATATGCTTCTGGATTTGCGATATTCAGGAATGAAGCAACTATTGAGGGTTGATTCCAACAGGCTGAGAAGTACATTTTTGATTGATGTATCTTAAAAAAATCTGTCTTTTGTTAGGCGAATTGGGCGCAGAGAAATATATTTTCTGCATTCACACAAAATCTTTCTTCTATAATTGTAAAAAATGCCTGTTTTGGTGTCAGGTATTGAAACAAGTAGGTAACAAACTGCCAACGTCCTGTAGGTCACTAATTTCCAAATTTGTCAATTCGTAGCATCGACAGGCACCAACCAGAAACCCCCATTATTAGTGCGACCTGAAATAATTGAAATAATTCAAAATTCACTATACACCTAACAACATGTAAAAGATAAATATATATTACCTTAATCATTATAAATATTCTTTATCGGAAGCCCCAGTCAAAAATTCTTCAATATGTGTTCTTCGAATACTACAGCTTTTTTGCTTTGTATCCTCCCGATTCACTCTTCAAATATGTAAGCAGTAAGCTTGTTACATTTTCCAATATCTATATTTGTGTAGGCCTTTATAGTAGCCTTCAGCATCGAATTTCGACCATATATGTGAAACTGCATATTTTTTCTTCAAATTTAAAAAATGTGATAGCATGACTTCTTCATTTATTGTCATTACTCTTCGTTTTGCCCTCCGCATTCATTAAATCCGGCGAACACTTTTTCGTAAATGTTCGCTGGCAATAAATGAAAAAATGCTTCTTGAGCTTATTCAAAAACAGCCACAGGAACACAATTACTTTCTTGCATTTTTACCAGATAGAATTGTTTCTTAAATAACTGATAATAAACAACGTAGGTATCATAGCAACCAATAGGAATAACAAAACCTACCACGTTTTATTGAGGACTAGTAAGAAATATCAAGTCATGCTAATATTTTTTTTATTAACTTCCAATAATTCTAACTCCACAAATATGATTGTGATGTGATTATGGATAAAACGTTATACAGGGTGTCCCGAAATTCATGCAACAAAATTTGGTCATAAATTCTCAAGACAAATTTAGGGGACCCGTATTTTTTCTTTTTGCCAACTGCCCCCTGAAATCTGTGACCAAATTTTGTTGCATGAATTTCGGGACGCCCTGTATTGCATTCGTGTTTTAATGACCTTTTGTTATCCACTTAAGAATAATAAACGCTTGAACTACGTTCTCGCGTTTAAACATTTCTTGCGTGAATAAAATGTCAGATAAAATACTTAGGTATACAATAAATAACTATTATCTGTCTAACAAAAAGCAAATCATTGACAAGATAAAGTTTATTGAAATAGAAAAAAATCATAAATAGACAAATAGACCAGCAGCATAATAAGTACAAGCATATTTTGCTGCTAGTGTTTCTGTGGGTGATAAATGAGGTTTTTAAGGAACAATAAAAAATGTCGCTTGAGGTACACCTTGTAATTACATGTCGTCGTATACAGAGTGTTTCATTAATAATTGGACATACGTTAACTAAATTTTTGGCCCAAAATGTAAAGATTGAATTTAAATTGCGTAGATAAAATGTGTCAACTTCATGGGATACAGGATGTTCTATCTCAAATTTGTAAAAGCATTTTTACCCATTATTATGATACTACTTAGTATTTCTTGGTCATATTTTGCAAAAAATTTAGGTATTTTAGAAAATATACCTATCGGTTCCACACTTTCTCCGAGACCTCTCGTCGAGAACTGTCGCCGAAAAACAGGCCGATTGAGAGTGTTACTCTCTACATTCTTGGACCACACATTCGATTTTGTGAATTGAATCGAGATGGATCTCTACGATTGCGCGAGAGTGTGGCTTTCGCTCGCACTCTCTTGCCGCTCTCACCGAGCGAACTCCAGGCCTAGCAAGCGTGAGTATGTAGAAGGAACACTCGCCTCGTCTGGGTACCTCTCGACATCGTGTCGATATTTAGTTCTGTAATGAAAGGCGATGTTATCGAGACATAGAGATCCACCTCAACATCAAATGTGTGGCCCATGTACCTACGTAGAGAGTAACACATCCCCAATTCTCGCCCAGGTGCCGACATAATTTCGAGAGTAGTTTCGTCTTGTCTCAGTAGATCTCGACATATTGTCGGTGTTTAGCTCCCAAGTTAAAGAATTGTTTCGATTAAATTCTTGAAGCTTGCTTTGTCTTGGATTAGCTCGATGAGAATGTGGAGCCGGTATAGAATTATAGTAAAAAAATAGTTTCGCCATTCGAACCAGAGCAATGTATCCCATACCGCTTTGACCCGTTGAATGCGAATTTAAGTCAGAATTCCCGGATTAGTTCGTTTTATGGTCATCAAGACATTTCTCTATAAAGCAGTTTTTGAAATTTCAAACTTATTTGAGTCAGTGATTGGAAAAATATCTCAATTCATGATTTTATAACACCAAACCCCATAACCCCCTAGCTTCAGCACCACGAAACCCTGAGAAATTGAGCTTGTAGTCCTGTTGTACTCTGTAATCCCTTCACTAAGGGTATGCTAGAATTATGGGGTTATGGCAAAGATTACCTACACGTAGGTAATGTGTGGTTATGGTGCACTGAGGTCATGAATTCTACAGGGTGTTAAAAGTTTGACTGCCTTAACTTTAACAGACGATATAATACATTAAAGTAAACAAAAAAACCTTATATGACATTAGTCCTAAACTCAACCATTTCCGAGAAAAAAATTATGAAAATCTCCAATTTGATGTACAAAAGTTCGATTAATTAAGGAATATTGACATAACTGCGTGCATAGAATACCATAAAATATAATGTTTATCAGTTTTTTGAACTTCTTTATGCATAATTCTAAAAAATAATTGGCGTTGCAATAAATTTAAAATTCAATAAAATTCATATCGAGCAATGTGACAACGGCGCGGCGGTTTATTAACACGAGGTACTAAGGTGTCCAGCAACTACCAACTCGCAAGTCAGTGGGTATCTGGATTCGACCGTGTTGGAGTGTTTTTTTGCGTACCACTATTTCCTTCTCTTGAGGTGTTTTCCAGCGAGTGTGCGAAAATTGGATTCGAAGGTGTCGTGCGTGCATCGAAAATGGCGGTGGATTTTGAGCATATGTTGTAGTTTGTTTTGTACTTGTCCGTTTAAAAAAATAGTGAATATTGCTTTTTGGTAAGTACCTAAATTATTTTTAATACGTATGATTATTTGGATGACATGAATCTTTGGGTACCTACTTTAATTACATATTTTTCAAATACATAATTTTGATTAAAGGTTAAGTTCCTGTTATAAGAGATTCATAATTTCTAAAATTCGAGCTAAAATTTAAGCACAACAGTATCTTCGTACTACAAAATCGATACATGTTATTTTATTTATTTAAAAACTGGAAAACAATTGTCTTGAAATTTACTAAATGTTTCACAATAATAGTTGTTTACATTTTTTTGTCTAGGGCAAGTCTGCAGCGTGCACACGTGGTGTGTATCAGCGCAGGTTAAGCGCTATTGTCGCGTTGTGATGAAACTCCCCAATATTAATACTCGCTGTATTTTGAAAACTGTTAATCTTACGCCCCTGTAATCTCATGCTGAAGTAATGGCAGTCAAACTTCTTACACCCTGTATTGTTACAATAGACGAGATCAAATTTGTTTGAAGGGTCTTAAATTCGAAGAGGGGGGTTGGGGAATTTTTTTTGCATGAAATTATTTTTTCACACTTATTTAATTACACCCTGTACTTATGTGCCTTCTTAATTACACAGACCCACAAAATAAAAGTTGAAAATACCAGAGACTAGACCCACCTATCCTTATGTATTTTGACGAGCTAAAACCGAATCCTCAGATACAATCCCTGTTTAGAAAATTCTAATTTAAGGAAATGGAACGCCGGTACCAAGGAGGATGGGATGTTAATATGATGGCAGATTTTTGTGGGATACTTAAAAGGGAATCCGAGCCAGATAGCAGAAAAAGAAAAAGGTATCCACTACACAGATCTTTTGAAGATAAAAGAGTACGGTAAAAAAAAGAGAGAATGTTAAGAGACAATAATACGCGATTTTCCGTATTTTTGGGATAATTTTAGCGATTTAAAAAAAAACTGGAGGGTGATAGAGCAATTTTGGCTCCGGATTCGGTTTTACCTCGTCAAAATACATAAGTGTAAAATAGTCTTATTGTGCTGGTTCTCACGTTTATCTCAACCTTCGGACCCGTGCTCAAGTGTGAATTTGAAAATTTTCCGTGTTTTTGGGGTAGTTTTTCACGATTTAAAAAAACTGGAGGGTGATGGAGTAATTTTGACTCCGGATTCGGTTTCAGCGCGTCAAAATACATAAGGATAGGATTTCTGGTATTTTCACCTTTTTTTTGTGGGTCTGTGTTATTAAAAATACTAATTTTATTTAATTTATACCTATTTATTTGTAAATCTAGGTAGATACACAGGATATAATTGACATGCGTGGCTATTTTTATTAATGGTCAGTTTCTATCATAATTTAAAAAACAAATTAAACAGCTCGTAAGGAATTTTCGGAAAACATTCGTTTTTGAGATGCAGGCTGTCGAGTAGATATGTCGAGGAAGGCGGTTTTCATCGACACCAGAGAATTTTATAAATTCGATCGCTGTTTTATAATTCCTAGTTAAATGTCGATGAAAAATCCTCTTCCATTTTATTTTTAAAATAGTTCATTTTCGAGTTATCAATTTATTAAATTTATCACGAAAAATCCGTAGAAATCATCGACCTAATTCGCATTTTGTTAGATGTATCAGAAAAAATGAATACCTATATTAAAATTCGAATTCATAAGTTTTTTTTAACTAAATTTCATTGCTCTACATTAAAAGTCTTCAGAGGCATTTTAGAAACTTTTCTTTTCAAATTTCAAGCTTGAAAACGAAACGTTTGGACATTTTCTTCAGAACAAAACTTATTTTCATCATCCAAGTTAAAATTGCAATTATATCCAATTCACCGTGAATTATTATGTTAAAGTGAGTGACATTGTCAAAAATTTCTATGGTTATTTCAAATTGCGAAACGCTTGAAAGAAAGCAAGGTGGTAAGTACTA
This sequence comes from Anoplophora glabripennis, assembly GCF_000390285.2. Classification (NCBI taxonomy): domain Eukaryota; kingdom Metazoa; phylum Arthropoda; class Insecta; order Coleoptera; family Cerambycidae; genus Anoplophora; species Anoplophora glabripennis. Next base: position 236,574 of record NW_019416476.1, on the reverse strand, counting down.
ATATTTTATTTCTTTCACATAGGTAGGTACTACTGTGATTATTTGCATGATAGTTTGCGATTCACCTTAAAACTAGTGCACCTTATACAGGGTGTTAGTAAATAAGTGCGACAAATTTAGGGGGTGATTCTACATGAGAAAATAATTGCAGTTTGCTTATAAACGTATGTCACCCCGTATCTCGGAAAACGAATCAATTGTGGACATACGTTTATAAGCAAACTGCCATTATTTTCTCATGTAGAATCACCCTTCTGAAATTTGTCGCACTTATTTACTAACACCCTGTATATTATGCAACAGGAATACACCTACTTTCTTTTCTAATTATATCATTTTCATTAATATTTAACACCAGGTATTTCGAAAACTAAACATAGAATTTCTATTTCTGAATCGGTTTTTATGTATAATATAAGCAGGTACAGGTACATACTTTATCTTGAGCTAGTAATAAGTATACCTGAACTCGGTTAAATTAGGTGTATTTGCCAATTTTAAACTAGAAACAGAAAATTTTAAATATTCAAATTTAAAAAAACTTTATTTAATTTTTATATATTATAAATTACACTTTTATTTGTATCTCATAACAATCTGCGTTATGCATAAATATCTATTAAACAATACTCATTATAAAAAGACTTAAACCTAACAAAATTGTCAATTAATTCACAAATCATAAACTGTATTCAATCTGATAAATATAAAATATAAGTCACTAACATTACATAAAATAATTAAAAAACGAACATTAAAATTAAAATCCAATAAAATAGCGAGAAAGGTGCCAACCAGCAGTCACCAAACTGATACTCCGAAAGCCACCCAAGGCTTCTTAACATCTACAACCGCCTGTGCTTCTGCGGTGGCAGCGTTTATCGCCACTGTAACTGTCATCTGTATAGGAGTCAGTAGAGTCATATCCATCGGTCCAGCAATCTGAACTGCAACTGTTACTAGTGTAAGATGAGTCTGAAGAACTTGAATAGTCATTACCCATTCGACGATAGCTACTTTTAGATTTGGGTTTGGTTGGAATCTGTAAAAAACCGTAATCGCTATACAAACCAATAGGTGATTTGATGTGCTCGTATGTACAATGCAAACATTAAGTAGAAATCCACCCTTATTTTAAATAAAGAAAAAGAAAAACGCTTGGACAGGAAGACTTAATTTGATAAAAAAAAAATCATCCAATCAACTACCTCCATGCATATTTTTTGAAAAAGCAAGGAATGTCAGGCGATAGTGCCTAAGTAGTTAAGTGTTTAAAACTACCTATTCAAAGAAGTAAATAAGAAATTGAAACTATAATTATTTTAAAAACTATCCATTTACTCTAGATCTATCGTTAAATCTGGTTATCGTGGAAACAATTTTGTTTGATAAGAATTTAGGAAAATTTGAATTAGCCTGTATTGAAAAAATATATAAAAAATCGGTCTATTTGAGTGCTTTTTTATGGAACAACAGTTAATCTTCGTACTGTATACAGTGCAAGTCAGCAACTTGAAATAAATTGTATGCTTATATCGAACACAAAATTAAAAAAAATGCTCAGCTACGTCCATTGGTACCTATTATAAGTTGCGCACTTTTTTATCAAAAAATATGCGTGGTGTATTATACAGGGTGTCCCAATCTATAGATATGACGTAATCAATGAGTTTTTAAATGGCATCTCTACTTTTCTTGTTCTTTTTTCTAAGGACCTGTTAAGTTACTATCAAATTTCGGATATTTATTCCAAATCGATCACAAAATACAGTAATTACCATTGAGAATTTAAAAAAAATTTGCGTTAACCAATTAATTTGAATTCTTTGAAGTCTTATTAGTAATAAGATAATAAGTTATTACAGGTGTTTATTATAATATTTTATTGGTTCCTTCCAAAATGCCAAATTAATTAATTGAATATTTGGATTTGGTGATAATGTGTAACTTTAAAGGCTCTTCAAACACAGTAAAAAAGCTAGGGTTGCTATTTAAAAAAATCATCTATGACGTCATATCTCCTGGTTTATACAGGGTGATCTCACTTTAAATATTAAAATGATAGGAATTCATTCCTTATTGAAAAATACACTCTTTATTTTCAAGATACAGGACATTAAAGTTTAGAAAAAAACAAACGTTTTCTGTTATTTCTCAGGAACATTTAATGAAATTTCAATAAAGTTAATACCCGTGCGTATACGTGAATTAAGGCATTTCAATTTATACAGTTGTAGTTGTATTGTATTGACCAGTGACATGGAACTGGGTAGTGTAGGGGCTATGAAAAAAAATTACCTACGCTAGCGAGTTATTCCGTAAAAATAATAAATTTACACATCTTTACAAATATGTAAACGTGGTTTTCTTGTAATTTTTGATATTATGCGTCGTTTACAAGATACGAAAGCTGACTTGTAATTGTGACGATCCGTAGGTACATTTAAGATAAAACGTGAAATGTAGCAATGCTATCGAAACTAAGTTTAGTATTGATGTTGAAGGTCTCCATTTCCTACATCTTTTGTAGTTTAGCTATTTTAGATTGAAACTTATTTTGTAGCTATTTTTGGTTCATCTCTGTAAAATTGTTGTTGTAAGGGAAATTATTTAATTTGCTGTTTACATTTAGATAAATAAAAATGTATCATGTTTCTTATTCGTTAGTAATATCCTTAGACTTTTTTTCCCTCTTAAATGTAGATATCGTGACAATCTCAAAGGAACTTTAATATCTTGTAAACGTCGCTTAATATAAAAAATTACAAGGAAATAACTTTCCCGTTTTGCAGAGCAGTATCTCAAAATTAATATTTTCATGTAATAACTCACTGGTGTACATTTTTTCATGAATAAAGGGGCTACACTACCCAATGCCACGATACTAGTCGATATAATGCAACTGCAATAATTGATATACCTTCATTCATATACAGGGTGTAAATAAATAATAATAATTCAACAGTTAATATAATTAATATTAGTTTTTAATCATTTATACTAGTTTGTTTTTTACATATTTCTGTCAACCTGACAGTCGTCTACTAGATAAATTACAGTTGAATAAAATTTCTAACCTATGCCAATAATTGTAATTGATTTTAAATAAATTTTTTACTCAGTAATCGTAAATTTTACAAAAAAAAAAATATAAGAGACCTTTTTTGTTTAGAATTCATTTTTAAATGGTATTGTAGTAATCAGAAAAAAGTTGCGCATGAAACAAGTGTTAGGGGTGGCTCTATCTACCCCTTACAACCGTAGAGAAAAATCAGTTGTTTGCTAAGTGCCTTCTCGATATCAGAAAACGTCTAGGTACTTAATTTAATTTCCGTCACTTTTTTGGTATTTCAGAAAAAAATTTAAAACTCCTTTTTTTTCACCCTCTTTAAGCGGTTGTATATGGGATGTTCAAATGAGATATTTTTATATGAAACTCCCACGTTATTTTTCCACAGCAAATCACACCCTGATTTTTTCCCACTTATTTATTTACACACTGTATACACGAGTACCGACTTTATTGAAATTCCAGTAAGGTTTCCCGAGTTTTTTAAACTGTAACGCTTTATGTCTTGAAAACAAAGCCCCCGAGTCTGAGCATTTATTTAATAGTCTTGTGTTTGATACCGAATTCTGAACTATTCGTGCTTCTAAAACTATTACTAAAAGGGGTATTATATGCAAAAAGTGTATTTTGAAACATTTTTAAAAGTAAAATTAAATTTTAAGCAAAACAAAAAATAAACTGCGGAAAATGAGATCATTAATTTGATATTCATAATAAGCATTGCAGTTAATTTTCACGCACATTAAATGGAATCTTAAAATCAAAGCATTCATGGATAGAAAAAGCGAAAGCTTTTTGGCGAACACTGTTAACTAAGAAAATCATTTAGAAAACGTTTAAAATATGTTGTAAATCAGTTTGAAGAAATGATATTAACCTGTATCCGCATACCTTCTTTTTAGGCCTGGACTTGCAGCAGCAGGAACCCTTTCCGAAGGATTTCCTGGCTACTGTTTTCGGTTTCGCTGCAGGTTTCTTAGCTACCGACTTCTTAGGCGCTGCTTTCTTCATCGGTTTGGATGAAGATCCGCAACCACAACCAGGCATTTTAAAATTTAGTTCCCTAAAAGTAAAAACGCCTATAATGGAATAGTAAATAATATGTGCAGCCGAGAACAATAAAAACTTTCATATATTATAATATAATAAGGTTGGTCTAAATCATTAAAAATCTTTAATTTAGAAATCTGCATTTTTTCCAAAATTTATATCAACAAAAAAATATGGCAAAATCTTTTTTTTTTTGGAAGGCCGGTAACTTTTTAAGGAAGAAAAGTTGTGTAACTAAATTGATTTATTTTCACCTATAGAAGCTATACTCTTAAAGTATAGCTCATTTGCTTCTGAACACCCTATATATATAATTAATTATTATTAGATACTCGTAATACAAAATCTCTATACAAATCTTTATCCTATTGAAGAATTAAAATAGATAATCATCAATTTTTGCATCGAAAAATTATTAATTATGTACCACCATTTAAATATCTACTAATATATTCATTTACTTATAAAACTAACAATAACTGTGTAGAAAATTGTTTAATAATTAAAATTATTTTTACCAATTGAGAAAGATGCCATTTCAAATGAATATATCGATTTTTAAATAAAATATACTTATTATAAATTATCAGATGTTTGTGAATAATTAAATGTTTTTCTCGATTTCGTAACTAAAAATTAATACTTAGACCTAAATGTTAAGTTGCAAATACTAATGTGAACACTTACCTTAATACAAATCTTGTCACAAATATTTCTACAGACTCGACCAGGAATGTGTGAATAGGGTCTTTTTATAAGTTCTCATGGTGCAAAAAAATTTATGATAACGGAAAGGAATTTATTTGTCTCGAACATACATATTTTAATCGACGGTAAAATAAATAGTATAATTTCAAAGTTTTGCATATAAATGTTAACTAATCATTTTAATATTGACAATAAATTAGGACGCCTAAATAATGAGCACTTATAGTGAAAAAATTGAACTACAAAGTTGCCTTTTCCAATTGTATTATGTTTAAGAATATTTTGTTATACAAAGTATTTCTAAATTACTTCAACACCCTGTTTCCTGAATATGAAGTGTCCATTGACAAATTTTTATTTGAAATACTGCCATTAATTTTCAGCGTAGAATTTGATCATTTTTTTTAGCGGACATCTCGTGTATGTACAATGCATGTTCAAATAAGTATTGAGATAAGTAGATAATATGTCTTTGTGTAAATTTGGTAAGTCTTCATCTAACGTTATTGAAGAGTATGAGAAACATCGATAATAATGATTGAACTTTGCCTTATCTGTACACAAAGACATTCGGATTGTAGATTACTATATAAGGCGTATTTTACTTACCTATTGTTTTATTGGTACTATATTGTTTTCAGTTTACTGTTCTCAAAAAAGTGGCCTTTACTCTCGAAATGGTTCAAATATTTTACTTCAAAATACATTTGGACGCGAGAACCAGGGCAAAATTTTAATTCAGAAAAAGTATTTATACGAATGAAAACAGCAGTAATTTTTCCCAGGAGATACATGAAGAATGCTTTTATCGATACCTTAATTATTTTAAATTAGAAGTCAATTTTATGGAAGAAAATGTATCTGGTTTATCTTAAAAGTACGTACGCTATTGTTTATTTAATAGCCCCCATAGTCAAATAGGCATTAAGTATTATACGGTTCTCGAGAGTATGAAAACGAATTTGGTAGCTCATTTTTAAATTTAAAATTGAAGGATGAAGAAAAAAAATTTATTAAAAAACATGTGTAACAGGAACATATTTTTAAAAGTTCATTTAATGTTATCTTATTATGTAAAAAAGCTTATTCTTCCTAAAAATAATTATGACAAAATAATATCTGGATTTTTTTCTTAAAAATACTAAGTATACTATACTATACCCCTGTTTGTTTTATCAAAATTACACTTTATAAGTCGAAAATGTACATATATCGATATGTGAATTTACATTTTGAGTAAATTATACAAAAAGTGTTAAATGCTTGTATGTAATTTTACATTACCTACCTACTATGGTGTCAAAATAACCAATGATCTCATGTGAAATTTTACATAAAATTTTTATGTGTGTAAAAGATCAATAAAGGCATAATAAAATGATTGTTAAAATAAATAGGTGGTACATTGTTTTTCTCAAATAAAAAAAATATACTGGGGTTCAATTTTAGTGGTGCAATAATTTTGATGTGAGGTGCATTTATGTATGAAAACAAAATAGGATGCAAGTTATAGTAATATTTTTAGATTTTCTATAACTTGAGAAGACAGTTGAATATCGAGTTAACAGCGATATACGATTAGCGTTGTTTTTTTAATTTGACTCCATGTCTTATATTTTAAAAATTTAACGATTTGCTCTTGAACAGGTACGTAGATAGAAGTACAGGGTATTGCAAAACATATTTGTAGGATGCTTAAGTATCCATTTTTATATATTTTTTATATTATTTAGCCAAAATAAATAAATTTTTTATGTATGTATATTACAATTTAGTGCCATAAAATTGTCTATTAATAGAAATCCATATACTAACGAGCGTTCAAATAAAAACGTGGTCAAGTTGGTTATGAAAATTTGGACGTAGGGCGTAGGGTATAGTAAATGAACTTAAACGTCATCTGTCAAAGCGCTAAATCGCCGCTATCAATTTGAATATTTTCGTTTTAAAAAGCGGTTACAATGGTGTTTTCTCAAGAACAAAAAGTGTTTATCATAGAGTCCTACTTTAGAAATGGACGCAAGATTGATGGAATATGGAAGTATTCTATTGAGGAATGTTTCATAGAATTTCAAAATCAATTTCCCGGCGTTGTTGAGTACAAAATTTTTCAAAGTGCAGTTCAGCGTTGTGTTAATGTTTTTCGTGAAANAAATAAAGTTATATAGTCATTAACGTTATTGAAACTGACAGCTGCTATACAGCTCGTTGAGAAATGAGGTTAAGTTGGTCGCTATAAGCTACTCCCTACGTCCAATGTGTCAGAGCCAACTTCGACCACGTTTTTATTTGAACGCTCGTTATATTATCTATTATAATAGTTTAAAATGCAGGGTGTCTCTAAAGTCTCTAAAGGGTCTGTACAACGCTCCACCAGATATAGTGTAGCTTAAAATAAGTCGATTTAACTAAATTTGCCTTAGTTCAAAAATTGATAATAATGCAGCTGCAGGTTGTCAAAGTTGAAAAAATAAATAACATTTTCTTTAATATCTTTCGACTACTTGGAACTAATTTCCTGAAACTTTGTATCCGGTTTTTTTTTGGGGTGAGAAATTCGAATTTCGACGATTTCATTGTACCTATCTTCTAGAGGGCGCCACAAGTGACGATGTATCTGGAACCTGGAAAAATATTTTTCCCCAACTTTTCTGCTTAAAAAAGGTAAATATACCTTGCCAATATTTCTAAAGTCAACCGTTTTCAACAAAAAGACGTTTTTTGTAAATGCATAAAAAAAATTGTTTAATTTTCATGACGCTCTCTAAAAGATACAATGAAATCGTCCATCAATTCGAATTTCTCATCCCAGATATCCCCTGGATACGAAATTTCATTAAATTAGCTCGAAGTAGCCGAAAGATATCAAAGAAAATGTATTTACTTTTTCAACATAAAAGTAGTCGAAAGATATTAAAGAAAATGTTATTTGTTTTTTCAACTTTGACAACCTGCAGCTACATTATTATCAATCAATCAACTTTGTTACTCTATAGCTTCGTTATTATCAATTTTTGGACTATGGCAAGTTTAGTTAAATCGACTTATTTTGAACCGTATATATCTAGCGCGTTTTAGAGACCCTGTAGAATGTAAGTTTTAAAGCAAAGTAGGAAAAAATGTTACTACACATATTAATTGTTGAAACATTTATTATTTATAATCTACAGGGTGTATTTAAATAGCACCGAACAAATGTAAGGCGCGATTCCCTGTTGACAATAGGGGTCTTTGGTATAAATTTTTTTGAAAAACTCTTCCCTGAAAAGTTACGCCCCTCCAAAAATAAAGAAAAAAATGTTTTTCTTTTTTTATCTTCCTATATCATATGTACCTATATCAAGCTAAAGAAACCAAACTTAATGCACATTATCTATCAAAAATACTAAACTTTTTGTTTTTTGAAGTATTTTTGTAAGAGGTTGAAATTATCAATTTTTTCCAATAAATTTTTTTACTTTTAAAAAATATGTCTAAAAAGCCCCATTCATTTACTAACTTTTTGATTGCTTCAAGTTTTTCCGAAAAGTAAAGGATTTATAAGAATTAAATAAATGTAGGTATTGCAATACATTTTTAAAAAGATAAGCTGTTTAACGCGAGTGTATTTTGGCGAAAATATCATAGGGGTTCAAAAAATTTCAAAAAGTGTAGTTTTTTTGTCAGATAGTGTTCAACAAGTTTGGTTTCATTAACTTGATGTGCATGGAAGATAAAAAAGAAAAACAATTTTTTTTTTGAAATTTTTGGTGGGGCGTACCTTATCAGAGGAGAGTTTTTTCAAAAAATCTTATAGCAAAGACCCTTATTAATGTTCATCAGGGAATTGCCTCTTACATTTTTTTGTTGTTATTTAGATACGTTTCCTATCTGATTGATGAAATAAACATTAAATATATTTTCTCCTTTACTTTTAAGGAAATTGAGACTGTTTTTGCTACAGTAACCTCTACTTGTTGGCAATGTTGTTTCGTCTTATTAGAACGACAAACTATTGTTTTTGAGAAAATCTATTAACATGTAGATACATGTATTCAAGAAAGTATAGCACAAACTTTTAAAGCAGCATTTTTCTGTTGCCTATATACCCACCAAACAGTTATTTAATAATAGTTAATCAAATTATAACATTAACTGAAGAAGCTCATTTCCCTCAGCACATGAGCTCGATTGGAGGTCCTTCGGCGAGCTCCCCGCGTCTCGTCAATTATTCATTATAAAACGTAGCCTATTACGCATCGGCAAATTGATCAAAGGGCCTGTGAACGTGGCATATGGAGAATCCCCCTGGGGATTATTTATCATGTTTGCTTGTTTGCATACGCTAAGAGCCCTGCTGTCGAATAACGAATATTATTGGTTTGCGGGTGGTTTTACCGTGATACGCTGTGGGGGAGTGCTTTTATAAATTAACATATTAATGGCTGTGCGGGAACCGCGCAATGAGCTTCTTTTATTTCGAATTGCCCCGCATTTTTTGTGCAAACAATCAACATTACTTTAAAAATATAGACACCACACTGACTATATAGGGTGATTCTAAAATAGTAGTAGAATTCAAATAGCAGAGAAAATATTTTCTTTCAAGCAAAGACTTCCTTATGAACAAGGGTTATAAAATGTTTTGTAAGTAATACAAACACAATTTAAATGATTGATCATAAATAAAAGAAACTTCCTACAGGGCTTTCAATAATCAGTTGCAATAACCTCATGGATAAAATGAATTAAAATTTTATGATAATGCATAAGATTGTTCTGTGCGCTGTGGTGCAAAATATAAATATTTCATTGTTTATATGCTGTATTTTTTACTTCTTCTATTGAAAATTTATCCTACTTTATAAATAAAAAAAGATTTAATAAAACATACCTACTTCATTTGAAAATTTCCCATTTTATTTTATTTAATCTATTTCTAATGACCAATTTAATCTGTGTATCGAAACGTTTTTTTAAATTTCCCGCCACCTAACCCCATTGATACTCTATTGCGCTGGTGCCGTTACTCCTTCGCGTTTATCACTTGGCGAACGATAAGTCAGAACTTTTTATGTTTGACAATTTATTTCTCTACGAAATGTGCGGTAACCTACTTTCTTTCCTTTCCTCATCGATAAATAATTCGAGAATAATCCACGTTTGATTTCGCATTGCAAAAATAATATACCTATCTCAATAATACGAAATTGGCTGCATCGTAGCACCCGATGCTCCTTAAATGTGTATGGTCATAATGGAGCACCACACATAGCATCGAACCAGACCTCTCGCCCAAAGATATCGAGGTTAGTATTTAGCGCACGATGAACGAAGAAAAGCTAATAAACAGAAAAAAAATCATTGACTATGTTTTCTTAAGTATTTATAAAGGTACAGGGTAAAGGACTATGACGACGACTATGACGCCTAACCTCTAATTTGCAAAACCTAATATATCTAAATTCCTTCAGATGTGAATCCGGAAAAATATATTGTTTTGTGGATTTTTGTCTTCATTATTTTGGATTTGAGGTTAGGTTTTCAGGTTTCCTGGTCAGCTTCCTATGAATTTGAGTTAAAGTTATGCAAAGATATTGGTTACACACTCAAAAAGTACCATATTTATGGAATTGTACTCACAGGTTTAGAAAAAATTGAGTATGTTCGTTTTAAGTTAAGATTTATAAATTTGAGGTTATGTTTTGGGTTTTTTTTTGTTTGGCAGCCTTTACTACATAATTTTATTTTATTTTTTTTCATTTTTAGATACCGAATATGTCAAACTTCGTATGATCGAGTTTGAGGCTAGAGATTACTCGGCTATTTTGAAAATATTCTAGGCATATATTCCAATTATCTCACCGGAACTTTATAGTACAGGTAATTTCGGAAAGAATAAAAAAAATCAATACTATTTGATTAGTTTTGACGCGTGGCTCGAATTTTTTCCAATATTTTCCACTGTGCGACTGGGGAAATCAGCTGTTTCGCTTCAACGTTTCAATGCTTTGTAGTCCACCGGCCGGCGCCCCCTGTTGCGAAGTAGGGCGCCGAGTTAACGGGAGTTATGGAGTAATTTGCTAATTTTTTTAAAAAGTCGAATTTTCGATTTTCTTTTTTATTAGGACTTATATACGAATACGTGGTTAAAATTATTAACAGCATAAATATGCATTTATTATTTTTTTTTAATCGCGTATTCGTATGCTACTCATTTTTCTCCTATCTTCCCTTAAAATTAATAACATTATGACTGAATCACCCTGAATACCCATACAACGATTTAAAAATAATAAAAAAATATATTTAATGCTGAGATTATTTTGTATGGATTAGCTGACTGATTTGAACCACGAATAAAGTAACACGTTCCAAAGGGAACAATTGCATTGTTGTCAGATTGCTACCTTTTCACATATACGAAGGTCGTCTGATAAGTTTGGTAAATTTGTATTTACCATAATCCTTTTCATGGCGTATTTTCAAACCCCTCATGCCAAATATCAGCAGGGCAGGAAAAGAGGCACATTCCGCAGTTGCTTTAAATGAATGAATTAGTAAATAGAAAAAAATGAGTAAATCTTCACTCTAAATCAACACAATTCTTTGTTAAAATGACAATTGGGTTGAAATATATAACACTATTTATTGAGTAATTTTCACTCAACTATTTGTTAGTTAACTAAATCTTACATTGATAACATTGAATAGGTATATTTTGAGTTAGCTTCTAAACTACGTGTGTCGACGAGACAGTGTCGTATTGGTATACTACAAACTACAGGTAATAGTAAGTAAAATCAATACTTGATTATATGTAGTTTAGTAAAAGTATTTGTGTTGATATATTCATTTCTTTGTTAAAATCTTAAATTGACTCAAAATTCAACACCAAAATAATTTCACACATAAATAATCCTGAATTTACACTGTTATTTTTATTGTCGAAGCAACTTAATGTTATCTGTTGCATATAAAAAGTGAACCACTAGATTTCTCGGTAAATGTGTAAACTAAAAAAGATTACGCATTTCAACGTTTCTGTTCCCTCGGTTGGCTCCCAATTGATCCCCCCAGCAACATTTGTGAGTACACGGCACCCTCGCCCTTGTCGTTTTCCCCTTCGGTGACGGGTAGAGTACCGACGCGACCAACCCCAACCTGCAGTTGTGAGCAGTTCAGTCCTCAGATATCATGTCCTCACTAATAATCAAATCACCCCTCTTAACCTACATTCCATAATTGGAGCAAAGGGAATATCGATAATTCTGATGGGGAAATTAATTATAATGATACACCTGAAGTAGTGTTATATCAACGTATACCGATAAGTAATTACGTGTTATTGTTATAATAACTCAATCGCGTTCTTTAAGTTAAAATTCTGCTACTACAATTGAGATTAGTACTCCTTATTTTTGGAATTTTTTTAAAATATTTTATTATAGAAGGTGTTTCAGGATTAACATAAGTCGACAAACTTGAAGGAGATATTCCTCATAAAAAAAATTAAGAAAAAAATCAAGTATAAATTTTTTTCCAGATGCTTCATTTTCGAAATATAAGGGCGTTAAAATTTTTAAAAAAATTCGATTTTTTAAATAACTTCTAAATGAAGAAGGCTATTTAAGCCAAATTTGGCATGACACATCTTCTTATAAGATACCATTTTTCCATAGAAGTAGAAATTCCGCAAGCAACCAGTGGCGGAGTTATGGGGACTCAAACTCATTAAATTATTAAAAAAAGTAATACGGCCCTACAGAAAATAAAAAATGATGCTGTTTTTAGATAGAACAATTTGTTATTGACAAAAAGTGTACATTCACTTTTTTTCCTAACTCTTATAGTTTCATGGCAAAATTGATATTTCGAAAGGGTGCTTCTGGATTCTGTCGATAAACTTTAAAATGAACCTCAACAAAAATTTTCGAGTAGGCTGCTGTCAAGCAATGTTAATTTGACGTTTTAAATGTTATTTTGCGAATTGTTGCATAAATTATCCATTAGATAAAGCGTTCAAACTAATAATAAAAATAAGTTTAATAATGCCGTCCATATTTTCGAACAATGAATATGCTGATATGGTCTTTGTATATGGTTTTTGTGATGGAAATGCCACGGCGGCTCGCCGTGAATATGCAGTAAGATTTCCTCATCGCAGACTACCAGCAAAGGAAACATTTTCAACGACATTCAGTCGTCTCAGACAAACTGGGTCTTTCGGTATTCCAACTTATGCTGATGGACATTTTGCCCCACTTCAGGACGAAGTAAGATCGAATACTATTTTAAACCATTTCGATGAAAATCCATCCACGAGTGTCAGAAGATCTAGCTATGAGCTAGGTATTTCGTCAAGTTCCATTTGGAGGACTCTTCGGGCTGATGGACGCCATGCGTACCATATCCAGCGTGTGCAACATTTATTGCCTCAGGACATACGATGCAGGCGCGTGTTTTGTGACTGGATGTTAAACCAAGCAGAGAATGATGATCAGTTTACGCAAAAAGTAATGTGGACAGATGAGGCAACATTTACTCGAAGGGGAATTTTAAACCAAAGGAACAACCATATTTGGTCCTACGAGAATCCACGGGCGGTAAGGGAACATAGTTTTCAGCATGAATTCCAATGTAACGTATGGTTGGGTGTGTTGGACAACACTATAGTTGGTCCCTACTTCCTTCCGCATCGGTTAAATGCTGACATGTTTACCGAGTTCCTTGAAAATGGTTTTCAAGATCTGTTAGAAGATGTTCCGCTTAATACTCGAATGAACAGTTGGTTTCAACTAGATGGTTGTCCTGCCCATTTTGGTAGAGGTCCTAGGGAGTGGTTAAACATTAATTATCCCAGGAGATGGATTGGTCGTGGAGGACCTGCAGCGTGGCCCGCACGTTCACCGGACTTGACACCGATGGATTATTTCGTTTGGGGTGCTGTTAAACAAAAAGTCTACGAGGTGCCAGTTGATACCCTAGAAGATCTAAGACAGCGAATAGTCCAAGCGTGTCGAGAATTAACTCCAATTCAGTGTCGATCGGCCACTACCTCCATAATTAGAAGATGTCGTGCTTGTCTACAGTCCGGAGGCGCCCATTTTGAACAAAATATTTTTTAAATCATTTCATTTTTGATTCACTTTTCGCTTTGTCTAGGTATAATATTAATTGGTAATTTTTTGGTTGTTTCAATTTACAAATAAATTTTCATGTATTGTTTGCCATCTTATTTTATTTAAAAGTACACAACACAAGTAAATGAAGTGACTACAAACCGCCTGAAAAAATTTAGGAGTATTGCAAGGGTCGTTACGTTGTCGCATTACGACATAGTCACATTAGATGTTAGGTACTTAAATATTTCTATTGTTTTCATCAACATCATTTTTTTTTCTAAAAAAAACACCCTATATCTCAAAAACGAAGCATCTCCTAAATAATTTTAATACTATTGGTTAAACCCAAGGGAAGGGGAGACAAAAAGGCTTATTTGACTCACACATACTCGAGACTAAGACCAATTTTAATAGGTACTATATTTTTTTAGGTTTTATGAGGAACGTCTTCCTAAAGTTTATCGACAGAATCCAGAAGCACCCTTCCGAAAAATCAATTTTGCCATGAAACTATAAGAGTTAGGAAAAAAGTGAATGTACACTTTTTGTCAATAACAAACTGTTCTATCTAAAAACAGCATCATTTTTTATTTTCAGTAGGGCCGTATTAATTTTTTTATAATTTAATGAGTCTGAGTCCCCATAACTCCGCCACTGGTTGCTTGCGGGACTTCTACTTTTATGGAAAAATGGTATCTTATAAGAAGATGTGTCATGCCAAATTTGGCTTAAATAGCCTTCTTCATTTAGAAGTTATTTAAAACATTCGATTTTTTTTAAATTTTTTAATGCCCTATATTTCGAAAATGAAGCGTCTTGAAAAAAATTTATATTTGATTTTTTCTTATTTTTTATGAGCAATATCTCCTTAAAGTTTGTCGACTTAATCCTGAAACATCCTGTATATACGTATAAGTTAGGCTAGAAATAATTATTGTCACGTCACGTACTATCACGTGAGCTCATATGACATTTTCTACATATTTTCTAATCTGTATAATTAGATGATTTTATACCGTACCTACAACCCTGATGCTTTCCAACAATCTCTGTAAAATTATTCCATTTGGTCTAACCTGACTATCAAAATTTATGTGAAATTGTGAATCCTGTTTCTAACAGCTAAAATATAATAATATTAACGGAGTGTGTTGCTTGTTGCTTATCAGTTGGGTACTAGTTTCTGCTTAGAAGAAAGCTAGAAGTAAAAAAAAATTAAGAAAGGTCTATACAGGGTGATTCAGAACTTATCCAAAAAAATTTGGGAATAGATACGGCATGAGAAATGGAGCCAATATCGTAAAAAAATATCCTTATAGTTTCCGAGAAAAAAATTATTGAAGTTTTCGTACTTTGAACCATTACATAGCTGGACAACTATAGTCTCTAGCGTCATTCGTAATACGCGTGGAGAGCCACGTGGCCTCAGCGACTCCGAATACTGAAATCCGATTTTACAGTCGTCGTTGCCATAGTGTTNTAAAATTATTAACAGCATAAATATGCATTTATTATTTTTTTTTAATCGCGTATTCGTATGCTACTCATTTTTCTCCTATCTTCCCTTAAAATTAATAACATTATGACTGAATCACCCTGAATACCCATACAACGATTTAAAAATAATAAAAAAATATATTTAATGCTGAGATTATTTTGTATGGATTAGCTGACTGATTTGAACCACGAATAAAGTAACACGTTCCAAAGGGAACAATTGCATTGTTGTCAGATTGCTACCTTTTCACATATACGAAGGTCGTCTGATAAGTTTGGTAAATTTGTATTTACCATAATCCTTTTCATGGCGTATTTTCAAACCCCTCATGCCAAATATCAGCAGGGCAGGAAAAGAGGCACATTCCGCAGTTGCTTTAAATGAATGAATTAGTAAATAGAAAAAAATGAGTAAATCTTCACTCTAAATCAACACAATTCTTTGTTAAAATGACAATTGGGTTGAAATATATAACACTATTTATTGAGTAATTTTCACTCAACTATTTGTTAGTTAACTAAATCTTACATTGATAACATTGAATAGGTATATTTTGAGTTAGCTTCTAAACTACGTGTGTCGACGAGACAGTGTCGTATTGGTATACTACAAACTACAGGTAATAGTAAGTAAAATCAATACTTGATTATATGTAGTTTAGTAAAACTAGTAAAAGTATTTGTGTTGATATATTCATTTCTTTCTTAAAATCTTAAATTGACTCAAAATTCAACACCAAAATAATTTCACACATAAATAATCCTGAATTTACACTGTTATTTTTATTGTCGAAGCAACTTAATGTTATCTGTTGCATATAAAAAGTGAACCACTAGATTTCTCGGTAAATGTGTAAACTAAAAAAGATTACGCATTTCAACGTTTCTGTTCCCTCGGTTGGCTCCCAATTGATCCCCCCAGCAACATTTGTGAGTACACGGCACCCTCGCCCTTGTCGTTTTCCCCTTCGGTGACGGGTAGAGTACCGACGCGACCAACCCCAACCTGCAGTTGTGAGCAGTTCAGTCCTCAGATATCATGTCCTTCTCACTAATAATCAAATCACCCCTCTTAACCTACATTCCATAATTGGAGCAAAGGGAATATCGATAATTCTGATGGGGAAATTAATTATAATGATACACCTGAAGTAGTGTTATATCAACGTATACCGATAAGTAATTACGTGTTATTGTTATAATAACTCAATCGCGTTCTTTAAGTTAAAATTCTGCTACTACAATTGAGATTAGTACTCCTTATTTTTGGAATTTTTTTAAAATATTTTATTATAGAAGGTGTTTCAGGATTAACATAAGTCGACAAACTTGAAGGAGATATTCCTCATAAAAAAAATTAAGAAAAAAATCAAGTATAAATTTTTTTCCAGATGCTTCATTTTCGAAATATAAGGGCGTTAAAATTTTTAAAAAAATTCGATTTTTTAAATAACTTCTAAATGAAGAAGGCTATTTAAGCCAAATTTGGCATGACACATCTTCTTATAAGATACCATTTTTCCATAGAAGTAGAAATTCCGCAAGCAACCAGTGGCGGAGTTATGGGGACTAAGACTCATTAAATTATAAAAAAATTAATACGGCCCTACTGAAAATAAAAAATTATGCTGTTTTTAAATAGAACAGTTTGTTATTGACAAAAAGTGTACATTCACTTTTTTTCCTAACTCTTATAGTTTCATGGCAAAATTGATTTTTCGGAAGGGTACTTCTGGATTCTGTCGATAAACTCTAAAATGAACCTCGACAAATATTTTCTAGTAGGCTGCTGTCAAGCAATGTTAATTTGACGTTTTAAATGCTATTTTGCAAATTGTTGCATAAATTATCCATTATAGATAAAGCTTTCAAACTAATAATAAAAATAAGTTTAATAATGCCGTCCATATTTTCGAACAATGAATATGCTGATATGGTCTTTGTATATGGTTTTTGTGATGGAAATGCCACGGCGGCGGCGAATATGCAGCAAGATTCCTCATCGCAGACTACCAGCAAAGGAAACATTTTCAACGACATTCAGTCGGCTGACAAATTGGGTCTTTTGGTATTCCAACTTATGCTGATGGACAGTTTGCCCCACTTCAGAACGAAGTAAGATCGAATACTATTTAAACCATTTCGATGAAAATCCATCCACGTGTGCCAGAAGATCTAGCTATGAGCTAGGTATTTCATCAAGTTCCATTTGGAGGTCTCTTCGGGCTGATGAACGCCATGCGTACCAATCCAGCGTGACCAACATTTATTGCCTCAGGACATACGATGCAGGCGCGTGTTTTGTGGCTGCATGTTAAACCAAGCAGAGAGTGATGATCAGTTTACGCAAAAAGTAATGTGGACAGATGAGGCAACATTTACTCGAAGGGGAATTTTAAACCAAAGGAACAACCATATTTGGTCCTACGAGAATCCACGGGCGGTAAGGGAATATAGTTTTCAGCATGAATTCCAAAATAACGTATGGTTGGGTGTGTTGGACAACACTATAGTTGGTCCCTACTTCCTTCCGCATCTGTTAGAAGATGTTCCGCTTAATACTCGAATGAACAGTTGGTTTCAACTAGATGGTTGTCCTGCCCATTTTGGTAGAGGTCCTAGAGGGAGTGGTTAAACATTAATTATTTCCAGGAGATGGTTTGGTCGTGGAGGACCTGCAGCGTGGTCCGCACGTTCACCGGACTTGACACCGATGGATTATTTCGTTTGGGGTGCTGTTAAATAAAAAGTCTACGAGGTGCCAGTTGATACNCTACTGAAAATAAAAAATTATGCTGTTTTTAGATAGAACAGTTTGTTATTGACAAAAAGTGTACATTCACTTTTTTTCCTAAGTCTTATAGTTTCATGGCAAAATTGATTTTTCGGAAGGGTACTTCTGGATTCTGTCGATGAACTCTAAAATGAACCTCGACAAATATTTTCGAGTAGGCTGCTGTCAAGCAATGTTAATTTGACGTTTTAAATGTTATTTTGCAAATTGTTGCATAAATTATCCATTATATAAAGCGTTCAAACTAATAATAAAAATAAGTTTAATAATGCCGTCCATATTTTCGAACAATGAATATGCTGATATGGTCTTTGTATATGGTTTTTGTGATGGAAATGCCACGGCGGCGGCGAATATGCAGCAAGATTCCTCATCGCAGACTACCAGCAAAGGAAACATTTTCAACGACATTCAGTCGGCTGACAAATTGGGTCTTTTGGTATTCCAACTTATGCTGATGGACAGTTTGCCCCACTTCAGAACGAAGTAAGATCGAATACTATTTAAACCATTTCGATGAAAATCCATCCACGTGTGCCAGAAGATCTAGCTATGAGCTAGGTATTTCATCAAGTTCCATTTGGAGGTCTCTTCGGGCTGATGAACGCCATGCGTACCAATCCAGCGTGACCAACATTTATTGCCTCAGGACATACGATGCAGGCGCGTGTTTTGTGGCTGCATGTTAAACCAAGCAGAGAGTGATGATCAGTTTACGCAAAAAGTAATGTGGACAGATGAGGCAACATTTACTCGAAGGGGAATTTTAAACCAAAGGAACAACCATATTTGGTCCTACGAGAATCCACGGGCGGTAAGGGAATATAGTTTTCAGCATGAATTCCAAAATAACGTATGGTTGGGTGTGTTGGACAACACTATAGTTGGTCCCCTACTTCCTTCCGCAACGGTTAAATGCTGACATATTTACCGAGTTCCTTGTAAATGGTTTTCAAGATCTGTTAGAAGATGTTCCGCTTAATACTCGAATGAACAGTTGGTTTCAACTAGATGGTTGTCCTGCCCATTTTGGTAGAGGTCCTAGAGGGAGTGGTTAAACATTAATTATTCCAGGAGATGGATTGGTCGTGGAGGACCTGCAGCGTGGTCCGCACGTTCACCGGACTTGACACCGATGGATTATTTCGTTTGGGGTGCTGTTAAATTAAAAGTCTACGAGGTGCCAGTTGATACCCTAGAAGATCTAAGACAGCGAATAGTCCAAGCGTCTAGGTATAATATTAATTGGTAATTTTTTGGTTGTTTCAATTTACAAATAAATTTTCATGTATTGTTTGCCAACTTATTTTATTTAAAAGTACACAACACAAGTAAATAAAGTACCTACAAACCACCTGAAAAAATTTAGGAGTATTGTAAGGGTCGTTACGTGGTAGCATTACGACATAGTCACATTAGATGTTAGGTACTTAAATATTTCTATTGTTTTCATCTTTTTTTTTAAACACCCTATATCTCAAAAACGAAGCATCCTATTTTAATACTATTGGTTAATTCCAAGGGAAGGGGAGACAAAAAGGCTTATTTGACTCACACATACTCGAGACTAAGACCAATTTTAATAAGTACTATATTTTTTTTAGGTTTTATGTGGAACGTCTTCCTAAAGTTTATCGATAGAATCCAGAAGCATCCTTCCGAAAAATCAATTTTGCCATGAAACTATAAGAGTTAGGAAAAAAAGTGAATGTACACTTTTTGTCAATAACACACTGTTCTATCTAAAAACAGCATCATTTTTTATTTTCAGTAGGGCCGTATTAATTTTTTTATAATTTAATGAGTCTGAGTCCCCATAACTCCGCCACTGGTTGCTTGCGGGACTTCTACTTCTATGGAAAAATGGTATCTTATAAGAAGATGTGTCATGCCAAATTTGGCTTAAATAGCCTTCTTCATTTAGAAGTTATTTAAAAAATTCGAATTTTTTTAAAAATCTTTAACGCCCTATATTTCGAAAATGAAGCGTCTCTGGAAAAAAA